>NC_092562.1:2165000-2262500 GCF_037975245.1 Apostichopus japonicus
ATTTTACATGACTAAAATCTCGGCCGATTTGATCAAATGTAAAAGCTCTGACGCCTCTAAAGTCCACCATATCGTATAGCTTCCTGGTGCGGAGCAAACGCAGTAAGCGCAAAGCGTTCTCGTTGACATGTCAATAAATTGAATCCCTCCCAATCGAACTCTCAGTTGCCCCCTCCCCCATGCATCTCCAATGGAAAAGGCCACTGGCCTTTACCAAATTAAAATCCCTGAAAAAAGCTTTTTTAAATTGATACCGGTTGATGATGGATTCCAAACTGATGGCATTATTGATGTGCGAAATACATTATTTATGTGGACAGACACGGAAGAAAAGTTATGAATTTACCTCTAGACAATCGTTTGTCAAATAAACAATTGGCAGTCCAGAAATTATCCAATTCGAATTTCCATGGCAGTTCGATACATATCCAGCCGATTCCATACAATATTTTCGTCCTTGCAGTCTATCGCTTACAGACAAAGTCGCAAGGATGGTGGGAAGGTTCCACACAAAACAGGCATGCCCATAACTTCAGAGAATTCTGAGTTGGAGGGTCATCAACATCTCAGTTAAGTTGGGCACCAACACTTCAAGTACGTCACAATACTCATTCCCTCTTTCTTTTTGTACACATGATGGTGTCACATGCAGGTGGGGTGGGGAGGGAGGGGCAGTGGCGTCGCCAGATATTTCAATCTTGGGGGCATAGCACTTAATTAGGGTGCCACAATGTGTATTTGTAAATGCCGTCCTGAGGGAGGGTCCAAGGGGGAGGGGGTGTCCCCCTTTGAGAAATGCTAAATTAATTCAGGTTCCTTAGATGCAATCTGGTGCTATATTTTACAACTTGAAGTAACTTTATGTTCAAGAATTGTCGGGCTTGTCTTTCCGATATTTATGTTTTCAATTGAAGCAGATTAAGTTTTTGTTTGAGTAATTTTTTTAACACTACAAATCGCATCTGGGTGAGGGGGCCGGTGCACGTGCCCCGCCCCCATCCCACCCCTTGGCTACGCCGCTGGGGAGGGGGAGAGAGTAGTTTGAACAAGGAGGGGGAGGGCAGCTAGGCACCCTGGTCTGGCAATAACTGAACTAGTCTGGGCACGTTCCACCCAGTTTTGTGTTAAACTTCAAGCGTCTTTTTACAAACAAAAAAGAACCAATCACCTGCTCTCTGTAAACCTCCCTTAATTCAGGTTTAGTAATTAAAAAGTGCCATTAGTTTGTCTAACGGTTGAATTGTAGCACTGAGGGCAAGGGCGTAGGAACCGGGGGGGCTGGGGGGCGCCAGCCCCCCCAGTGAAAAATGTGGAGGGGCGGAAGTATCATTCCGCCCCCCCGCTCCGCAAGTCAGAAAACCCCTTTTTCATTTCCAAATGAGAAAAAAATCTCATTTGGAGCACCAAATTGCATCTAAGGCCAGGTGAAAATACAAAATTAAGTTTACAAAATGGAGTGGGTGTTGAAGTATGCTATATTGCACCAAATTGCATCTGAGGCCACCTGGAAATGCAAAAAATTCCAAAGGGGAGGGGGATACCCCCTCCCCTTAGACCCCTCCCCCAGGCCGGCCATCAGACTTCAGCCCCCCCACTCAAAAGTACCTTCCTACGCCACTGACTGAGGGTCAATTTTCAGGTAGGAAGTTTTAAGGAGACTTTGCAACCCCAAGTCAATGTCCATGACAGTTATAAAATGTTACCAAACATCAGCTTTTGCTAGTAAAAACATGTTAAAAGTTGATGAATTCTGTAACTCTGTTGGCGAGAATATTTAACATTTTCCTTTACAGGGTGCTCATTAGACCCTGTTGAATTTTTTTAAAGAAAATATCAAACTTCAATATACTATTTATTGTTCGTCAGAAGATACAATCAGTAAAAACATAAAAGCAGACACAAAAATTATTTTCATATTTTGTCCCATTTCATGGTTGTTATATATATAGTACTTTATTTTCTTGCATTTTTTCCCTATAAGCCTGCAACAAAAAAAATGAAATGAAATAATAATATTAATAATAATAATAATATATTTACACACATTATATCCTTTTTGTCCTGTCAATACGAAAAAAAAATGAACAAGACTATAACATTTTTTAAATAAATATATAACTTCAAATATAAGAGGCAAAATTTGTGACAAATACAAACTTATTTAATTGAGTAAGTTTTAAAACATAGGCAGGATCAGTAGAGCCACTTGAATTATGATATGAGTTATGATATTAACATGGCCCAGGCAAGTACCTCAGATTCTCTTTTCAATTTTAGTATAGTTCAGTTAGAAACAGGCGCGTAGCCAAGGGGAGATGGGGGGGTGAAGGGGGCAGCCGCCCCCCCTCCTTGAGCATAATTTTTTGTATGTTTTTATGATATCGCTAGTAATTTCAAAGAGAAATTGCTAAGATGCAACTTACAAGGCCCAGGAAGTGCCATTTCCAGCGATCTGGGAGGCATTTTCAACCAAATTTTTCTTATACGCTTCGCGCCAATCCATGGTGGCGCTACGCTTAGATAGTTTGCAATGCCGTATCTATGGCTCTGATAGTTTGCTTACAGTTTTGCCCCTCCCTTGGCAAATTCCTCGCTACGCGTCTGGTTAGAAAGACATGTTACTATTCTCGAAATCATAGATATATCACATTTGCAATTAGCTGCTTGTAACATCCCATTTATTTTTAAATTAGTTGGCAGGGACCCATTCTGGTATCCATGCCATATTCAGTCTTGAATTGCTTTCAGGGGCCCTTGTTAACCTCTTTGTCTATGTCAGTGTTAGACTATGCTCAACAAGAATTTGTCTGAATAACTATCTGGACCATTGAGGTGTGGATCCAGAATAAAAAATTCTAAAGAGTTTGCCATATAATCTTGGGGGCCGCACAAGATTGGGCACATCACCAGGAAAACATTAAACATCTGATATCTGACGAAAGCCTACACTCCCTTTTAAATTTCCTTCCTGTGCGCCATCCTAATTATAGATTTAACGTAATTCAGCATTTGAGATTTATCAATTTACCAAAGATCTTCTATTTTTTTTGACATTCGAAACGGATCTCCAAATGCCGGAGTTCTCGTCTCCAAAAATGAGTGATTGCCCCTTTCAATGTGTTGTCACTTTTAGCAGATGGTATCCATATTTCCAGGACTGACGACTGACAGAGTTCATACTTCACCACCGACAGTTGCATTGCGATACTCTCAAAATCACCGATTGGAGAATGCAAATCTGATTTGATACGTGACCCGTTTTGCAAGCTAAGAGAGTATTCTCGTCACACGCATGTATATAAGATGAGTTGACATAGAAATGATTTGCGGTTTGACCGTCACATAATGACCACACCGGCGTCACATCTGTGCGTCGGTATCGGCTCTTCATCCTTCCAGGCGTTCGTTTCAGGGTTATAGGACTCCATGTCGTCCAGGGTGTGGGGTGGCGTATGACCGTGACTTGCAGAGCGCCCTCCTACCACGAACAATAGACCATTTATGGACGCCACACAAGGATCGGCCCTTGCCACTCCCATTGATTTTACAGTCGTCCATTTATTCTGATAGAAAGAAAAAGTTATACAGCATCATCAAAATTCTTCTCCTTTTTTTCTGCTACTTTTCTTTGTCATAAAGCTGCTTTTTGCTTTGGGTTTCCTACCTTTGACTTCCGAATACCATGTCCTGTAATTTTCACACATTAATAGGTTACCTCTCTAACTAAGAGATCTATCTGTCGATCAGCTGTCGATTTCAGTCGTCCATTTATTCTGACAGAATGAAAAATTTATACAGCATCATCAAACTTCTGCTTTTTTTTT
The DNA here is from genome assembly GCF_037975245.1 of Apostichopus japonicus. Taxonomy (NCBI): domain Eukaryota; kingdom Metazoa; phylum Echinodermata; class Holothuroidea; order Aspidochirotida; family Stichopodidae; genus Apostichopus; species Apostichopus japonicus. Next base: position 2,168,825 of record NC_092562.1, read on the forward strand.
CTGCTTCTTTTTTTTGTCATAAAGCTGCTTTTCGCTTTGGGTTTCCTACCTTTGACTTCCGAACACCAAGTCCTGTAATTTTCACACATTAATAGATTATCTCTCAATCTAACTAAGAGATCTATCTGTCGATCATCTGTCCTTTACCGGTAGTTAACCATTTCAACGAATACAGAAAACTTTCTGGTGCTTGCTTCCTTCACGTTGCATATGTTTCAAGGTTAAATTCTATTCAAGTCTGTTTCACATGCAGTTTGCCTAATGAAATTGTTTTCTGGTACAATTTTAATGGAGTAATTTAACAGTAACCTTAGATTATGTTTTCAAGTATCTGTTCTGATTCTTTCGACTGTCGAGCCAAAATTAAGGCAAAAAAAAAGCAGCTTTGAGCCTTTCAAAGCAATGTTCTTGTTTTAGTTATAAAAAACTAGCAATTTAACAAAAGCATTAAACTCAGAATTCAGCAAAATGACAGAAGGCAAACATCTGAAAACACATATTTCAAGGACAAATAAACAACATTTTTAAAGGGTATAGGTTTCTAATAGCCTCTGCCACGTTAAAATCACAGAGATCGTCAAATCAAGTCCGATTTCCTGGATTTGGGAATCAGTGTATCTTGACAGAACCTAGGTACTTTGCGATTACAGTACATACCACATCCGAAGTTACACAAACCACTATCTTGGAATGAATTTTCAACAAGTGGTGTGTTAGACAGATTTTGTCTTTCCCATTAGCATCAACATCCTCAGCTACCACAATAAGTCACTTTAATAGAGTGATATCTCAAGGGTGAAATTATGATCTAAAAATCTTAACGACATTGCGAACGAAGAAACAGTAATGAACTCACTTCGTCGATTGAATATTTTTCCACATACTGTAAGGCGTCCCTTCCGGCTCTGGCGCCACCTACCGCATAGATATTATTGCCAATGGCGGCCATTCCGAAACATCCTCTGGAATGTTTCATGCGAGCCAACTGTGTCCACTCCTCGGTGACAGGATTATAACATTCCAGTCCTTTGTCTGCCCCCTCTACTGAGCCACCTGCAATGTATACCAACCCTAAAGAGGAAGATTTAAAAACAAACAAATAAATAAACAACAGTGAATGTGGTAAAATATCTCTTCACTCTCCAATTTGATGACTACTTTAAAGGCATTGCAGACTTGCCCCAAACCGTGTGCCGCCCTCTAAATAAGTTAACTTTTCGTTGCTTGCAAGTGAAGTTTTTCTCTTGTCGCTACAAAATGCAGACAGTACTGTAATGAAACGTGATACCTTGTTATCTTTAGCTGGACCTGAGATGTCCATCGCTGTATCGTTTGCACACTGTGCTGTGGGTATTGACCGCAGCGGTATGTACTGACTGTACACTATTAGATTACCGGCATTAGACGTTTCTTTTTGTGCGAGTCTTTACACCCTTTGAGTAAAATTTATGAACCAAGGCAAACAACTCTATGGGCTATAGACTGGGATTCAAACCAGTGACTGGAGAGTTACAAGCTCTGCCCACTACCAAAAGGTGCTGTCCTGTCCTCGATGGGGATCCCAATATAGCCGTGTATTTACGGTAGGTGTCAATCTGATGTCAGCCTATGTGTCCAAAACGTGTAGCCAGGAATCAGTTAGTAACTCAAGATTTTCAATATATTTTGAAACTTTTAGTCATCCAGACACACAAACTTTTCTCTCTAATGTTTACCACAAATGAAGAGCAAATTAGAAATTTGAAGAAATTAAAATGCTCTCCTATCGCATTATCTACAAAAATTACATATATACATATATATATATATATATATATATTTCAAGCTAATCAACCTATTGCATTGCAATCTGATGTCAACTAATACAGTAGTGTCAATTATCCATGCACAAATCTCCTGAGTGCTAAATTTATCCTAATTTCCTTCCTTCCATTCTCCTACTTTAACATTTTAGAATTTCTTCACCAAATGTACCATAATGTCACTGATCTTTAACACCAAGACAAACATTATTTAGACAGACTTCTGTCTCCATACAGCATCAAAAGCATCTGTTGACCTTTTTTGGATCCCTGATTCTCAAACTTTGTGAAGCTTACCGTCAACCACAGTCAGCGCAAAGTTGGATCTCTGGGTCGGCATGGATCCAACTTTCCTCCATTTGCCTTCGTCCGGGTCCAACCTGATGATATTGTCTGTCACCTCTGACCCTATGAATCCACCAAATGTGTATATGAAACCGTCAATTACGCATGAATTGTGTCCACTGAGAGGTCTGGGAAGCGAAGGGCCGTCGCGCCATTTCATTTCCAATGGATCCAGTACCTCCACGTTATCGTACAGGAGGAGTTCGTTCTCGCCGCCTATAGCGTAAATGAAGCCTTTGACGGATACGACCGTCAGGCCACTACGAGGGTACTGAATGTTGGGGTACGGGGTCCAGATTCTGTTGAAGGAGTCAAAACGGTACACATCTGCTATGGGTCGCACTTCGTGCCATCTGCCACTCTTCGCTCTATGGTACCCTCCAAGAATGACCATGTACTTTCTGGCGCTATGACGCGGCGTCACTTCAATCTTAAACTTGGAGTAAGGAGACCGTAGACTCATCGCGCGCTTCTTGGGATCAAATTCCTCCAGCAATTTTCCAAGGCCGATACGTAAACTGAAGTCCTCACAGGATTCGATACAGTTGAATAGTTTTGTCGGTTGGATCAGAGGGAAACGGATACACTCTAGAATTTGCACTAAAGACTGTCTTCTCTCGGAAGGGTTATAAAGGATCCACTTCAAACCTGCCTCAAAGACTTGGAACTCCTGTTCTATGCAAAGATATTCACTGCTTAGTAACTTCAGCAGTGTTTCAATTGTAAGCTCTAAAAATTCATCGTGTCTCACGACTTCTATGAAATTCCTTTGCGCGAATGTACTGGCCTTAGAACTAAGATCGGTGCAGGAGAATGCCTCTGCAAGGTTCATTATTCCCAAGCAATTTGTCGGATGAAACTCCCTCTTTAGGTAACTACAACAAGCGTCCACAACTTCTGTGACTTGAAATAAATCTGCCGCTGCTAAAAGTTCCTGTACATCATCAGAATCAATTAACAGTTCACCTGAGCAGGGAGAGAGAGAAAAAAAAAGAATTAACAAGGATCAAGCATTATTTTGAGTACTTTAAATAAAATAAAAAAATCAACAAAATTACAATATTTTCCTTTAATTTACTTCAGCATATATACTGTATGCATGCCCCCTAACACCTTTTACGTTGATAGTAATTACACAGTGGCAGAGCTGATATTCCTTGGAAGAGGAAACCCAGTCAGAAGTCAGAAATGCCATTGCCCCAATCACAAAGATTGCTAATGTTGACCATAAAGTAAGGTACCTTGTTTAAAGCAAAATTCTTTTTGCAGCATACTTTGATCCCCTCCCTGAATCTGACCCTACTGTGTTAGACTTACACTTTTTGACATTTTCCAATGTTAGAATTTTATGCTGTTTTGGAACAGTGACTGCATGAAACTACTATGGGTACTTGATGTATTTTTAACTTATTGACAGGAAGGAGTACCACCTTTTTCCTAAAATTTGTTTACCTGAATAAATAAAATCTAAAAGCAACTGCAGATGTCTTTCTGCTACTCCATGTATCTCCACAACATTCTGGTCTGTCTCACTCAAACCACTCATAAACATAGCCTCAAAGTATGGACTAGCCGCACAGAGGACCAGCCTATGTGCCTGGATACGATTCTTTCCGACTGCTAACGTGATATCCGTGAAACAGCTTCTTTCCAGCAGGCATCGTAGCCGACTGACCAATCTGTCTGAATGCTGAGAGGAGACATATTTAAAACTTTCCTCATTGTCCTCATCTGACATTGTTAATTGCGATCTGCACCTATTGATAAAAAAGTTATAAGTTAACATAATTATAATAATTCAAAGTTTACATTCATCAATTATTTCAAAAATATGATTTATGAATTGACCTTTTTTCCAAAACAAGAATTGCGTTGAGTAATTATGAATTACAACACTCTTTTTCAAGGTTTCCAAGTAAAGTTTTCTGGCAAAATACACTATATACAGTTATCAATTCTGCAATACCTTCCTGTTGAAACAAAGAGGCACAACAATCCTTTAGTGTAATATTCACGCTTCAGATAAATTGTACCACAAACAACTATAGGCATAACATATTCTGAAGCAGTTGTCGCTGCATTTATAAATTAACTTGAAAGGATGTACACACTAAAACACTTTATGCAGGCAATTGGACTGCAAACTTTACAACCTCAGTGGACAAACTGAAAATTCACCAAGGACCTAAATATAAGCTCCAGCAAGAGGGCAACCTAGCTTAATTTAGATATCACCTTTACAGCATTGCATGGTGGGGTGAATTAAACCATAGGACAATATGCAAACATGCCCCCCCCCCCCATGATTTCCAGTCATCTAAGAAATACATAAATCAGGTGTGATTATGTCAATAAGGAGATGTATGACCATGGAGGGCTCTCCTGTAGCATTTAACTCTTATAGTACTCCTTGAATGTGTATTCAGCTACAACTAGTTATCTTTAACAAGAATAATTCTTCCTATTTCTGGCAGAATGTGTTCAAACCATTGATGAAATCACATGAGCAAGCTCAGAGAATATCATCTTCGTCGTTAGCTGCGAATTAACTGTGTACCATCATACATACAGACATAATCTGCAGAATTCACAATTCCTTAGAAACATAGGTCAAGCCTTGTCTTAGACTGGGAAAGTAAATCTAGCTCATCATCAGTTTAATCTCAAACCTAAGCAATTATTCCATAACTTACTGTGAAGACCCAATGTCGCTGTAGTAGCTTTCTCTTGTCCACAAAACTCTCATCACTTCAAACTGACAAAGGATTAACTAGTACGGTTGTAGCTAAGATCACATGATCCTCCATGGCTGGAACTGTACGTTTTACAACTGTGTAGCGAGACTAAGTTCCAGGTGTATGCATATTTCACTGAAATACCCAATATTAATAGGCCTACTAAGTACTATTATTAAGGGTGTTACTAAAACGAATGACAATTGCGTTACACATAACGAATGACAATATGTTGTACACACTAAAAAATTGCGTTGACTAAAACGAATGACAGTAATGACAGCACAGACATTTGCTTCAACCGGATATCACAGTTCAGATTTCGTGTGCATCTAGATCTAGTAAAGTACGGACAAGATAAAAACGAACCTTATAGTAAGCGAAATTGTAAGTCTGATTTAAAAAAAAAAATTAACGTCATTTTTCCGATATTAATTGTTAGAAACTAACAATAATATAATCTTGAAACGGCTTCAGATATATTTCTATAAATCTACAGAGGTAAAAAGCACAGCACTCAAGCGCATTATCACACACAAACTTTCCCTGTGGTTTCTATCCGTAAATTACACCAAAAGCCTGCAACCACGTAACATGCGATTTTCCTCAAATCATTTTTGGCCAGAAAAACAATAACCGCATTTTCTCCACTCCGTTAATCATTCTATCTCTTCTCAACACTGTCCTTCGTTGTCCTTCGTTGTCCTTCGTTGTCATTCGCTGTCATTCGCTGTCATTCGCAAATGATAATTAACCCTGTACAAAGTCAATTGTCATTCGGTCATTCGCTGTCATTCGTTTTAGTTTGTCCCATTATTAAGTGCTACTGCTAGTACGAACCAAGACTAACGTACGTTGACGTTAGGCTATATATACTTGGACAACGAAGACTGAACAAATAACCTATGGCAATTACATGAATGGTAATGACTATGGTATTATTATTATATTATTATAATGACTAGGCTACATTATACATACACCTACGGTCAACTAGGGTTATGGTTACATTTGTAACTTAGGCCTACAGTAGGTCTAGGCAACACCTACCTTGGTTTGAAACACAGATGACAGAATGTTTATCTGGTTATCATAATATATGTAGCTAAGCAATACAACTTACTGGGTTGAATTAAGCTACAGTTACAACCCAAGTTAATTTTCAGTTAAAGAATTGCTGAATCTTCAATCAAACTGTGCGACCTTTACTCAAAGAGATTACAAAACAGACCAATCTAAATATTATTAGCCTGCAGCTAGCGAGCTAAGTGTTTGTATTTTTGTTTACTACCAACTTGACGTTATCAAATGCTTCATCACCAGATTCATCTCGGTTTTAGGTTGTTCCCAGAACACGTACGCGTATTTGATGTTCAATAAATTTTGGAGATTCTCTCATTTTTTGTAAGCGAAAAATATCACTGCAATTTTACTTGAAAGCGAGCAATGGTGATTCCAGACACATGGCGCCCGGCCTTTGAAAGAAACAGAGTTAACCAGATGTCAAGCATACCGCACAGTAGCTGAAAACTGAAAATTTAAAAGAGAATGTGCATGTATGACAAACAGCTACAGGCCATATTCTAGATACTCGAACTGACTTAGGTATTGGGGCATATGAACCTTCATGGAAGGGTCAGAGATCGACGGATCCATGATTTTATGAAAGGTGTGGCCCTGCCGTCGTTTGAGCACTCCAATGTAGAGAGGCGGGGGTGGGGGTCCAGGTAGAAGTTAAGGTCATCCGCAGGAAAACAGTCACTGATGTCAAATGGTGCGGGCTGGGGCATATTTAGACTATAAATTATGTAGATCTATAGTTAAGTCAAAACAATTAAGGCTGTGCTAATAAATACTTTTGGATTATTGTGTGAGGTTGAAAAGGGAGGTGTACACACCTAACCCCTTGATCCGCGAGGGTCGATTGGTGTAATTCTTAGCCAACTGAATTGTAAAAAAATCCTCCCACTGAATGTTTTCCGATAACTGACGGTGGAGGTGGGGGCTATAATTTATGATCGATCCTTGCCTCCCTACCTCGTTGAGCGTGCCACATGGAAGTATTACTGCACGATATATGGCTAACTATACGTTGTCGTATGCTATTCTTATGTGAGGAAACACATTCATTATTGTCCGTGGTTTTCGTTGTTTAAACTAGTAACACAATTTATTTGAATCGAATAACATATAAGGATATGCATATACCAATAATAATTAAAACTTATAAGCAACAGAAAGACATATCAGAACGCCTTTAGTCCTGTGACATAACAGTGATATACCGTTGAATTAAACGGAGTTCTTTTCATCGTAATATTCTAACTCCATCCTAATAGCCAAATCTATATATATATATATATATATATATATATATATATATATATATATATATATATATATATATATGTATATATATATATATATATATATATACATATATATATATATATATATATATATATATATATATATATATATATATATATATATATATATATACAGCTATAGAGAAAGGAGATTGTCACAAAGATATCGTATAAGTTAAAGCCGGGGGTCACATTGACATAACAAGTACGGGTAAATGAAACATTGTATGGTTACAAGATGAACTCTGCATACTACATGCCTAATTATCGTACTCTATATTTATCATAGTTTGTCCAAATGATCAACGGAAAATTTAGGAAACTTGTTAGATTTCCTGCCTACGCTTGCGTCTTTTTATCACGGACTCCCAACGTTTATTATATAGCTATTACACCGATTGGGAGAGAGGTGGAGAGAGAGAGAAAGAGAGAGAGAGAGAGTAGAGGGTGGGGCACCGGGGGGGGGGTTGGTGATTATTGTGGCGGGTAAGCTGGCTGTGCTAAATTAGGTTAAGACTGGAAAACATTCCGAAAAGATTGAAATTAAGATAACATCATGATTTGAAAGCACCCGAAAAGCAAGGTTACGTACGCGATGTTTCTACAAATTAACTGGACGTATGCGGAGAAAACCTTTTCCTCACGGTACTACAATCATATGTTGCTTTGTAACTGAAGTTCGTTCAACTTGAAGATGAAAAGAATTTGCATCATATCATCACCTGACTGTATAACGAACAAACGAGATCGGTTTTCGTCACTGATAAAAGACAGACTGAGGCAGATATAAAAAAAAAAACTTTTATATAATTCCCACTACACTGAGTAATTCATTTCTTTCACTACAATGCATGCTGGGTAGTCATTCGACTCAAATTCAATATCGTGTAACGACATATTGTCAACCCTTTATTTACGATAACGTAACGCTGCGGGACACTGCTGTACAAATTCCAAAATACCGTGATCAAATTACTTCAGAAAATGATGCCTGGAGTATGTCATCTGATAGGAAACATGGATACAGTGTGGTACCGATTCAGAACTAGCTAAAAGAATTCATGTAGGCCTAGTTCTTACTTCTTAGGCTTAAAAAGGGGGGCAATTTGTAACAATACTGGATGGGTAGGTTTAAAACACCTTCACCAGGTTGGGTATACATTTAAGTCAAGATAGTTTGTTCAATTTAATTGTTTAAAATATAACAAACGGGTTCTTACTCTCTAACCAATTCACGATATTTGTAGTGCACATATAGAGATAATAAGTAATGAGTATGATCCGCTTCATACAATTCGAATTAAATGGTATAGCTGGTAGGCTGTTCCTCGTGTCTTCACTGTCACGCTATGTATGGCATACATTCCTAATATGATACAAAGTTTGCATAGCTCGTCTTTCGGATTAAGTCAGAAGTTTTAGCACCAAAATAGCAGATCTCTGGATGTTGTTAGGAGACATAGTAGAGTCTTATGATTAAGTTTGTGGTTTAATTCAGATATCCTGCATGCCAACCGAAAAAAAATAGATTCGCAACCACCATTTTTGTTATGGTGTTTTTGTGTGTGCCTTGGGGTCTCAAGGGAGGGGGGAGGGTTCCCTCTCATTAAGAGATTTTTGATGAGATTCAGATATATAAGTATAGTGCTGTCCTGTTTGCAAACTTTGAAACAATTTTAAAGAAAGTTCAACTGTTTCGTCGTCCTGGGGAAAAGCTTTTCCTGTTGCATATGTTTGAAAACCTGCTAACTTTTGGTTGTACTTAACATGTTGCATATATTTTATGGTTCAATTGTTGGAAATATTCTGTCTGCCACTGGCATAGGGGGGGGGGGGAGGTTGGGAGTGGTTGAGCTCAAGTTTATTATTATAGTCGGCAGTCTAGACCTATACGTAATCTCGGCCCTGTCGAAATCGCTAATCCATCTTGCAAAGTGAATCCATTCCGTTGATAAGTTCAGTATGTTGATTAAGATTTTATAAGCGTTTTAAACTCTTTAATCTGAGAAGGAGAAGCAAAATATTGTAAATACGATGAAATAAAATGTACAGAGCAAACACAATTATTTATAATTCTAGTATCTTTGAAAACATATCAGGTAAGTTATCAGGTAGGCCTAGCCTACAAATTCCTTATAGTGCTGGTGGTATGTTTGGGTCAAGCATTGTGTTGAAACTTTTCTAAGTTACTTGTCAATTTCATTTCTAACTTGGTATCCCTATAAAGCGCGTTGAGCAACCCGTTCGGGTTGGATTCAGCGCTACATACTGACTAATCATCATCGTCATCGTCATCGTCATCATCACCATCGTCGTCGTCGTCGTCGTCATCATCGTCATCATCGTCATCATCGTCATCATCGTCATCATCGTCATCATCGTCATCATCGTCATCATCGTCATCATCGTCATCATCGTCATCGTCATCGTCATCGTCATCGTCATCGTCATCGTCATCGTCATCGTCATCATCATCATCATCATCATCATCATCATCATCATCATCATCATCATCATCATCATCATCATCATCATCATCATCATCATCATCATCATCATCATCATCATCATTATTATTAATACTTTTATGATGTATCGAATGATGACGATCGAAAAGAACGAAAGAAGAATAGAATGATATTCGATGGTATATTGAGACTAAAGTGTATACATCATCATATGTATAGTTTAAGTAATGATAGGTACGTACCTTATCTGTGATAGTTTTAATCCGTGTTTTGTCAGCGTCTTCATCAAGATTGCCATTAAAAACGATGAAGCTGAAAAAAGGAAATAATAATCATGGCTTGTATATACATGACATAGAAAACCAGAGAGCCTAGCCTGTTTGGACATGTTGGAGGAGACATTCAATCCAGTGAATACCCTGCACTGTGTCATATTTAATGGCACAATGTCTGTGTTAGTATACGTTAGTGAAAGCTTTACAATGTGATAACCAATCACATGTAGGCTTAACACAAATTTAATGGTTCTCGTCGTGTGCAACTTATACATTTAAAAAAAATTAAAAATTACATACAACTCCAAAACAATGATTTAACGGATACGAGAGTTTTTTTCCCAATTCATGTGGAAATCACATGTAGTTTGACTCAACATCATGGATTAAGGTATAATATAATATGCGCATACGTTCATGCCAATATTAAATATTTTTCTGTATATTCAGTGTCAGCCATTGAGAGAGTTGACAAACTACGTGAAAAGGATTTGTCAGACAATATACTGCAGTGCCTAACTAACGACTGGTCATGCTGAATGTCTGTTAAAAAAGTGTTAAAATTATGAAAGAGCTATCATATTATTTCAAATTGGGAAGGAATATCAAAGTTTATTCCTGCTTTAAGAATATGGAGAAGATGACCACGTACAATTTGTAACCTGGTAATCTGATCGGCCACGAGACATGGTCCTCAGTTTTCTTGTCTGATGTATCCCAGATAACGCTCTTTTGTAGATAATCGCTCTTCTTCAACACAAGCAGTCTCAGAAGCCCTGAGAAGGCAAAGATATAGTTTACAGTAATTTTGTATAAATTTGTCAACTATATAACATTTGGTTTCTGGAATCCGATTCAGAACAACCTTCAACTGGGATGGCGGAAACATGGATAGGAAGCACTTGTCTCGAGTTTTGGTAGTTTTGCCTTTTCTTGTAATTTTGGTATAAACAAATAAAATTAACAAAAATACTTGTTATTAAAAAGAAAAAAAAATTGCTATTGTTGCAAATTTGAATTAAATGTAGTGCACCCTTCATTGAAAAACATTAAGGTACTGGAATTTGCGGGATGCAAACCACGCAAGATCCAATTTGTCGGAAATTCTTGAGGTAGGTCTAACTAAAATTTGTGATTTGCCCTTCAAAGTCACATGTCTCACTGCCCCACTAATTAAACCATCTTTTCGCCGTCTTTTTCTTGCAATATTACAGGCCAGTCAAATATCTAAGATGCTATATTTGCAGATAAAACAGTCAGAATTTTATCCAATTTGTTACCTTTGCCCAACCGACCCTCCCCCTCATTTACCTAAGCAATATGCCTGAGATCTTATATATTCTTCGGCTTCAATCCTCATTGACAAATAAAAAACGTAAGCATGCATACATCGACATTCCTTCTAATAATATAAAGTTTCCAGTTTGCGTATTGCTTTAGTTACGTTTTAAAAGATGTTTGACTTGAAATACTTTGGGCCACATCTTTTTATCTTTATAACAACTGGTGATAATCATCCTATGGAAGTAAGTCGCATGGGATAGTTTTGTAGACCTCTAAATATTAAGCAAGGGCGTAGGAACCGGGGGGGGGGGGGGGCTGGGGGGGGGGGGGCGCCAGCCCCCCAGTGAAAAATATGGGGGGCGGAAGTATCATTCCCCCCCCCCCCCCGCTCCGCATGTCAGAAAACCCCTTTTTCATTTCCAAATGAGAAAAAATCTCATTTGGAGCACCAAATTGCATTTAAGGCCAGGTGAAAATGCAAAATTCTTTACAAAATGGAGTGGGAGTTGAAGTGTGCTATATTGCACCAAATTGCATCTGAGGCCACCTGGAAATGCAAAAAAATTCCAAAGGGGAGGGGGACACCCCTCCCCTTAGACCCCTCCCCCAGGCCGGCCATCAGTCTTCAGCCCCCCCACTCAAAAGTACCTTCCTACGCCACTGGTTTACAGTAATTTTGTATAAATTTGTCATCTAGATGACATTTGGTTTCTGGAATCCGATTCTGAAGAACCTTCAACTGGGATGGCGGAAACAGGGGTATAGGAAGCACTTGTCTCGAGTTTTGGTAGTTTTGCCTTTTCTTGTAATTTTGGGATAAACAAATAAAATTAACAAAAATACTTGTTATTAAAAAGAAAAAAAAATTGCTATTGTTGCAAATTTGAATTAAATGTAGTGCACCCTTCATTGAAAAACATTAAGGTACTGGAATTTGCGGGATGCAAACCACGCAAGATCCAATTTGTCGGAAATTCTTGAGGTAGGTCTAACTAAAATTTGTGATTTGCCCTTCAAAGTCACATGTCTCACTGCCCTACTAATTAAACCATCTTTTCGCCGTCTTTTTCTTGCAATATTACAGGCCAGTCAAATATCTAAGATGCTATATTTGCAGATAAAACAGTCAGAATTTCATCCAATTTGTTACCTTTGCCCAACCGACCCTCCCCCTTATTTACCTAAGCAATATGCCTGCGATCTTATATATTCTTTGGCTTCAATCCTTATTGACAAATAAAAAACGTAAGCATGCATACATCGACATTCCTTCTAATAATATAAAGGATTCAGTTTGCGTATTGCTTTAGTTACGTTTTTAAAGATGTTTGACTTGAAATACTTTGGGCCACATCTTTTTATCTTTATAACAACTGGTGATAATCATCCTATGGAAGAAAGTCGCAATGGATAGTTTTGTAGACCTTTAAATATTAAATGTATTTGAAATGGCATAAAGCGTATATTTATGAATAACAGTATGAAATCTCTTCTGTTTGCTCCCTATCTCCCGTCGTGTTCTATATCTCTCTTCATACAAAGATGATATCAATGCAAAAACACTTTTTTTGTCTAAAAACTGTTTCTCATCTTTTAAATTTAAAAGGGTTTGACAAATTGAAATGTGACGTATACAAAAGGCTATCAGCGGCATAAATGTAATATATATATATATATATATATATATATATATATATATATATATATATATATATATATATTATTGTACCTGTCATTTTGTTCGTCGTATCGTGTTCACTTAAGGCCGAACAGATATGGAAATCCAATAACCCGGCGTTCACTGTGCTTAAATCGGTAAACTGGTCTGAAATAAACACATCCGCCTATGGAAATAAATCAAATCAAGTTGATGCATATGTCTTTAATCTGTAAATATTCTGAAAGTAATAACTGGGGAAATAAAAAACTTTGCTTAAGATAGGACAAACACCGTAATTCATGTTTAATGCTTTTCTGTTCTACCTTTGATTATAATCTTCAATTTCAATTGAATCCTTCACGCTAGAAAAGGTTTGGCAAATATTTTACCCAACACTGCATGGGTACGCAAGAATAGTTTTGCCCAATAACAAGTAAAATACAGGCAAATTTCGACCAATGTAACCCTTTTAGTCATTTAAAATATACTTTAACTGGCGTAATTATACTTCTTTTTTATCTTTTTCGAATTTGGATGGATACACAAGACAAGTACCCAGTGTTGAGTAAACTATTTGCACCACCTTATTAGAGTGTTGAGTCAGAGAAAGAAAGTACAAGAACGTACGTTAATTCGTTGACGACGCATTATTCTCTCTGTATGCAAAACGTTTTTTTCCCATAATATTTAAGTTATGAAAATCCAGAGTTGAAATTAAGAAGCACATCAGAAAACTTGTAATAAAATTGAAGCTGCTTATTTATCGAATGGTGCACACGTTCACAGCAAAATGAACGTGCCTTGTTTTATACGATATACACTAAAAAGTGAAGACATAGCCTACATAGGCTACAGTGTAGTGACACTTTAAAGTAGTCTGTGTACAAATCTGTAATTTCATCGTTTTGCTTTGTACGATACAAAGTGAAGACACAATATATACAGTTTAGTGGCACTTTAAAACAATCTGTGTACAAAAGCTGTAATTTCATCGTGTTGCTTTATAGCATATATGTGATATAGGCCTATTACGCTCATTGACATGGAACACTGATAGTCACTTCGCGATAAACATTTGTCATTTTAATTAATGAAAAAACAACATTTATTCCATTTTCTTCCAAGAATAGCCCCTTTGAACAACTCGTTGTTGACATTGACGCTATGTAAATGTTTTCTGATTGATTGATTGATTGAAGTAGTATATCGATAACCTTACCTCTTGATATGATGCAATGGTCATTGGTTCAACGTCAATCTTCCCGATACTGACCAAGTTAGTCTCTTCAAGTTTTGTAAATTTCATTTTATTCACGACCTGTCAGAAGGTACAAGAAAAGAAAAGAACATGGAATACCTTAATCTGTATCCGTCAGGACTGACGGAAAGCTAATTTTTCAGTGTTTGTAAACTTTCCCACTGGTGTCAAGACGGAATTTGAACATATCTGTACGATGAGAAGTTAAAATTATCGATAAACTCAACAATTTCATTTTGAACATCCTGCTGTTTCTCCTTCTTTTTTTTACCAACACTAACATTGCGTATACACTATGATAAAAGTCCATGTAGGATATTGTGACTATACCGCATATATATCGGATATATTCGCAGTTAACTCCTGGTCACATGGTAACTTGCAACACCCACATACCCAAGTATATGCACAAGTTCAGCAGACTCTCCCGGGCAAGCCATCTTTACGTGTCTCATGGAGGAAGAGGGTGGGTGTGGGGGTAGGGATCGCAAACCCGGCACTCTCAAAGATATTTACAAGTTACATGTTTCTATTTATGCACCTGGGATGAGGACAGGCAATTAAGATGAAGTATCTTTTCGAAGGACACAAGGTAATGATCCTGCCAGGGCTCGCGAACTCACAATCCTTAGATCGTAAGTCTACTGCCCTAAATTACTTGAAGAGCGTGTTCTTCAAACTCGTCCTCATTGAAAACTGATCTGCTTGGGATTTTACTTACGTGGAAACCGTGACTTTGAAGGAGTTGAATCTTGCCGAATACACGCTCGCAAATAGACTTCAAGCTTTCGGAAATTTGTTTCTGACTTTCGTTTTCAAAGAGAAGAATTATGCATGAATTGAATCCATCTACAGCATTCTTTGAGGGAAGAAAATAAGGTAAATAGTATATAAGGACCTTCCATGGCGATAGTATATATTTTTAAAGTATGGGACAATTTGGACGGTGTCTAAATGAGCCCTGTTCTGATTAGATAATTGTTGTATTTCAGTTTCTCATTATAAAAATACTACTAATAATCAGCAAATATTTTTACGACTCTTAAACGACCAAAAATGCGGGAGAAACCCGCAATGGCGTATGGATTACAACTTACACGTCGGGTGGCTTCCAATTCAACGTTTTACCTCAAATTTGGAATCTTGTCAATTTTAGAAAGTCATTTCAGATGGGAAAACCGAAGATTGCTCTTGGACGAAACTCCACCTGACTATATCAGGTGCGTATCCAGAAGGGGGGGCGTTGGGGCGCGCCCCCCAGGTAAGAAAAAGAGGAGAGAAAAAAAAGAGAAGAAGAAAGGAAAAAAGAGGGGAAAAAAGAGGAGGAGGAGAGGAAGGAAGGGAAAAGAAAAAGAAAAAAAGAGAGAAAAAGGAGAAAAGGAGGGAGTAAAAGAAAAACGCGAAGACACCGGGAAGAGAAAGAGGAACAGTGACATCATTACAGCGCTGAAGGGTAGCCAGTGACGGATCAATGATTTCGTAAAAGTGTGACTCACCCTACCCCTTACACCGACAACTCCATTTTTTGACGTTTCCATTTTCCTCTCTCACTAATGATCTATATATATACTATATATGGTCTATCATAACGCGTGTGTAGAATTGTGCTATGAAACCAACTGTGGCTGGTCTCGAACTCGACCGTGTCGTCGGGGAACATGACGCATTTTGGGATGGGGGCGACCGCCCGCCCCCCCCCCCCCCATTCAGCATTTTTTTTAAATGATATCGCTAAGTAATTTCAAAATAGAAAGTACTTAGAGGCAACTTAGAAGGCCTGGGAAGTGTCATTTCCAGCGATCTGGGAGACATTTTCGGCCAAAATTTGCTTGTACGCTTCGCGCTAACAAATGGTCCTGGGTAGTGCTATTTCCAGCGATCTGGGAGGCATTTTCGGCCAAAATTTTCTTGTACGCTTCGCGCCAACCTATGGTGGCGCTACGTTTAGATAATTTGCCTACAGGCTTCGCCCCTCCATTGGCAAATTCCTCGCTACGCGCCTGTTCGAATTTGTAACGCAAACAGCAAATATCACATCATATCAGTGAGCATGAAAATGGCGTTCCAGGATGAAAAGCCTCAAAACTGTCCGACTTGCCTGAAAAAATAACCAAAAATTTTCGCGAGCTTCGTGCGCATTCAACGTGTTCATGTCAATATCATATTAGTAAGCAACGGTTATTACATCGCATGCCATCATGTACCGTACGGTCCGTTAAAATTGCGCAGTACACCGCGGGATGCTAATGTAAACAACGACATGTTTCATGTAGATGTATAAAAAGCATGGAGGTCCAATTATGTCAAAACTCTCTTTTACATTAGTAATGGCGAATTAGGGGCTGCACCCCTCCGCGCAGTGGCGGAGCGTCCATACGGTCGGGGGGGGGGGCGGATGCCCCCCTGACGGACTCAAATGGACTGCTGGCGCCTTTTTCAGCTCTTTACCACTTTTTACTTATTCTAGATTATTGACTTTTTTATTGCGCTCTCATCTACTTATTGACATTTGTCACATTTTGTTGGTGTAATTTGGCGATGACACCTTATTCTTCGTTTATCTGCACATTAGCCAGGCCCGGAAAGGGTCATTTCCGGCGATCTAGGGAGTATCTTTACTCAAAAATTTTCTGTACGCTACGCGCCAACCAGTGGTGGCGCTCTGCTTAGATAGTGTCGAAAGCGCCCCTACAGACCATTCTCGCCACTCCTGACCAATACCCCTAGCTCCGCCAATGCCGCCGCGCCTCCTACGCCTATGTGTGTAGTGTTCGGTTTCGGAAATATCTGCTATTTTTTCATTTCCTTCAACAAAGTTTTATAATAGCCGTTATAAGAGGTTTTAATATTTGTACATCAATAAATTAACTGTGTCTGAATTTTAGAAAATTTCTGACCAACATTCTGCATCACACTTCCCTCTACTCGTGCAATTTTGACCGGTCTGTTAGGGGTTGAAGGAAGTTTTTCTATATTGGTTGTCCATAGATGAAATTTTGTACAACATTATGGGGTGTTTATTCACGAGAAATATGAATTTTCAAATTCTGAACAAATATGGGGCTTAAAACCTTGAAAAGTGGGGCTGACGGGTATTGTGGGCCGCGACGTAGAATCACCTACAAAAGCAAAGACCCACAGGAGATGCGATCAGGTCGAACATGATGTGTGCCGGGTTGACAATCTTCAAAAAGGTTATGGATGGAAAAAAAAAAACTATTAGGAAATACTTGGTTCTCAGGCAAAAAGTGTACATCTTGTTGGTCATTTCAAGCCCGAGAAGTGCCGTTTCCGGTGATCTGGGGGGTTTCAAAACAAGAAATTTTCTTGTACGCTGCGCGCCAACCGATGGTGGCGCTCCGCTTAGATAGTAATTCACGCCCCCCGGGTTTGAAAATCCTGGATACGAGCCTGTATATCACCCCGGTCATTGCTTCTAATGCTACAGCCTTTATCCACTCGGCCACAGCCCCAGTATATATTATTGTTTACTATTGTGAATACATTCAACAGGAAAATATATCCGATTGGTGATGCATTTGAACTTTAAAAAAAGAATAGTCAGAAGAAGATTACGCACCTCAATCAAATACATCATTTTTTCGATGGCATCCGATTTCAGAGGTCCGTGTTCACTGATGTGAGTACAAAACGTGTCCGTTGCAAGAGATTTCTACAAAAACATGAACATTTTCATAATAATACCAACAATGATCGCCATGAAATATGAATGAAAGAAATGGAACTGTGACATAACAAATTTCATCAAGAAAGAAACTGATTGAAATCGACAGATATATTACATATATGTTGTTGTTTTATGGTTCATTTTGTATTATATTTTTAGCGGGCTGCGTTACACACAGAATTGGCACTTAAAAGTAATCGTGAGGTACTACTGATTTCAACATGCTTTATATTGGTAAAATCTGATTTCCACCTTATTGTGGAATGTTAACTTGGGTGTAATGACTGCATTGTGCGACAGTTTAACTGCAAGCTTCTTCAATTCTAAATGATGGGTTCAACTCTGACCTTGGCGTATTATGTATTATAATTTACATACAAAGACAGACATACCAAACTGTCTTCAGCTGCAGTATTCTCGCCGAAAATGGTTTCCCACTATCAAAGTATATGAAGGAGACAAGAACAGATAAACAAATATCCACACATAACTAAATCATTTGTTTAAGTATTTACAAATGAATACTCGTTGAAAATGTTTTATCATATAAGACTTGCTAGGCTTTAATGAATATGTTTGGACTTGTTTACGAGACATATTGTCTTTTTAATAAATTGTTTGAAACAAAAAGCCTCAAACAACTATACTACACCAAAGAAACTACACAAAAGAGAAATAAATAACAATAAAGACAAAATAAAGGCACGACAAACTAACTTACGATCTATGCAACGTTACGGGAATATTCATCTCATGCAATAAACAAACTTGATCTGTATCGAGTATACACAGATCGAGATATTTAACGATAAAGATCAATTGGGTTTTCAACTGGATATAAAAGTCGAATTAGAGTTGTTAATACCTCGTCCTGTGGTAATCGTACGTACAATGGATGAGTATCTTCGAAATCGGTTGTGTTCTATCTCATCGTATACGTTATTACAAATCGTATTGCGTCGTAAATCATATACTAGTTGTCTTTCGATTTACACATGGAGATAAAGGGAGGGTGGGGGTGTGGGGGGGGGGGTGTTATTTAACATAAACATACCCATGTTTTCGTTTTCGTGCTGTCTTTATTTTTATTTTGGAGACGAACCAGTAGACCAAGATCGACCTGCAACAGTAGGTAAAAATGTGTACTTTAATTAAAGCGATCGATAAAATAAATAAAAAATAAATAAGTAAGTAAAAGGAGTATAGTTTTCTACTATACTTAATAACACCAGTGTAGTCAGAGAAATAATACTAATATCAGCTCATTATGTTATCATGCCGCCCCGATCCGACGGTGTACCGAAGTATCCGGTTGCTCTATAACTGGCACGAGAAGGTAGAGAGAAACTCGGAGACAACAGCTGAAGAAAATCGAACTGATATAAAGTTACTATCAGGCCTAGCGAGATGTGGGAGAAGGGTCGGCAGGGAAAAGGCTCCGGGTCCGAAGATGAGAAGGGGCTGGAAAAACATGGGATATCGAGAATAGTGTATTCTTATGCAACCCTGGAGGCTTGGTTTGCCTATAAAAATGGTAATTCTGTGTATAGGGTATAAATAAATAACTATAGCTTTGTATTTCTTTATATTTCTTAAATATATATATATATATATATATACGTGGAGTACTTGTGACATGCATAATGTTAATATTGTTTGTCATGGAATAATTGTGAAGGTATCAAATACTGCAAGAATAATGGTTTTAGTATTTGACTACTGATATCTCCCATTGAATTAAAAGTTTTCGAGCATTCAAAGTTTTAAAAATTTCTTCTTTTACATCAGAACAAAATACATATATTAAATTACCTTGAGAACATTTTTCTTGAGTCTTGAGATTCTTTGACATAATTCATCCCGTTGCTGCAATTAAGTAATGGACGCATACAGAAAGAATATTATTTCATCATACAGACACTTTAAAAATTAGATTATTGTTTGTTATGCACTTTGGCAATATTGTTGGCAATTAATAAAGCCTTGACGTTAAATTACAATATATATATATATTTTTTTAACATCCCAGGATATTTTATCAATGTTGGAGCTTAACATGATATCAAGGATTCGATATAAAACTTTCATCTAAATATAGAACTCTGAATGTTTTTACTCATGGCTGTTTCAGCTTATTTCTCTGCATGGTTCTTTGAGACTCTTTGAGTTGTTAATACAAGATGTAATTTGATGTGGCTTCTATAAGATATATATCTATATCCGTTTGAACCTATAACCTCAGATTTATCTCTGTTTCCAAGAGAAATTGGTCGTACAATGTCCTACATTGAATATAATTGGTTTGATTTCCATTCGTTTGATAATCGGAAAGAGGAGTGTGATTAGCTACTGCAGTCACAATAGTTGAGCATGTATAACCACCTGTTAAGGCAATTATTATACGTTATTATAATGTAGGCATATAAACAGTTAGTCTGTAACCAGCAAATTTGTCTCGTATTTACTTGTGAGCACTCGTGGGAATTGTAAGCTACTTAGTTTTGGAATCTTTGCTACAAGCCTAGACGGCATGTACTATGCGTCTTGTCATTTATCGACTGCAACCAAATGCCAAGTAGCATATATACTTGCAGGATGAGCAAGTATAGTAACATTCCTCTTCAAAATCATACATAAACATTTTATTTGCGTTGTTTGTTTGTTTCAGTTATATAAATGAGTGATGTTTAAATTCTATAGATATAATTGTTTCCATTTTCGGATGGGATCATTATAATTAACTAAAGGATGAGTACCTATAGTTCACAAGTGACTTATAATGTTATTTACATTTAAGTCCTGTGATAAACTCTTTTTGCGAATATGTTGTCTTAACAAACACTTTCAAGAAACGGACATTGCACAATAATTTATCACACATTCATCAAATTATTCTCCTTTATAAAAAATACATAGTATATGTTTGTCGTTCGTTGATGTACCTGCATTTTATATTGTGCTTTACATTGTAATATAACTGTAACACGGTGAATCCAACGCCGTTAGCGTCACAAGTGAGGGGAGGACAACGGGAATCTAGAACTTGATAATGTTCAACAATTGCAAATAATTGATTTTGGGATGATTTCTGATCCTGCAGTAAATTCTGGATTTGACTTTATACGTTCAGAGAACGGAGCTCATAACTCTCTGCAATATGATACTGAAAGAGACATGAAAACTGTGCTAATACTTGGTTGCTTACTTGGCATATGATCACTTTCCACCAATCAGAGTCGTTTAATACCTAACGCTGCATATCTCTAAGCATGATAATCAACCATATAGGACGACTCACACTCGGTCCTAGGAAAACCATTCAAAGGTTATAACATTATAGGTATACAACTTGCGTATATAATATCGCAACCACATGCTATTCATTATTACAAAGTTGCGTCGTATTGCTGCTATACACAACACTCTTTGTACCGTATGATATTATGTACCGTCGTCGTGCCGCTATAATTTATTCTCTACGACAAAATTTAACTAAAATATGTACATCAAGTGATTATGCAGAGAGTATACAAACAAGTGGACATTCTGTCGGCTTGGTTGCATCCAGCGAATGGAACAGTATATATAGCCTATGTAACCATAGCTTATCATCTTACGTAATATCCTAACTTGGAAGTGTTAGCTCAGTGGTTAACGCCGGTGCCTTTCAATCAGAAGGTCCCGATTTCGAGTCGCTCCAAGATTAACTTATGTCGTCCAGTTACAGAGTTGTTGACAATTAACAATTCATAAAAAATCATGGAGGTTAAATATGAATCTAAGAGACTGACTTCGGCCAGCTTGCGGCTTTGATAAGCCAATGATGGCTTCTTCGCAAGTTCCTGCTTGCAGGAGGATCTAAAACACATACATACATAAGCACACACATACATATGTACTTCACCTTCTCACTGGTTGAATCTTGAGAAGTTGCAGCTGCGTCATTCGATTCCGGTTGCGATTGGCTAGCAATCTAAGTATAATAGTTATAAATGTAAGAGAGTGATGAGTCAGAGAACATTGGGGCTATTTTGCTGCTCATGTTAGTTTTTACATGGTTAAACATTTCATCCACAACTGAATGTAAGGTATTTTAGTTACTAAGAGATTGACTTCGGCCAGCTTGCGGCTTTGATAAGCCAATGATGGCTTCTTCGCAAGTTCCTGCTTGCAGGAGGATCTAAAACACATACATACATATACACACACATACATATATACTTCACCTTCTCACTGGTTGAGTCTTGAGAAGTTGCAGCTGTGTCGTTCGATTCCAGTTGCGATTGGCTAGCAATCTAAGTATAATAGTTATAAATGTAAGAGAGTGATGAGTCAGAGAACATTTGGGGTTATTTTGCTGCTCATGTTAGTTTTCACATGGTTAAGCATTTCATCCACAACTGAATGTAAGGTATTTTAGTTACACATTGTAACGCACTCGAACAATTCGTTACATTTCCCTCAGTTATAAAAACATTGACGAATTGTCTGTTTTCATGTTAATTTTGTTTCTTTGCAAAAGGTTTGCAACAACATGCTAACAGTTTGGCAGAGTATATTGAAAAAGTAGCATTAATCTGTTTCCATTTCCTGATAACTCAAACAGACACGAAAATTCTTTATTATACAACATTAACGAGTTGTCAGTTTCCATGGTAATTTTGTTTCGTTTGTAAAAGGTTTGCCACAAAATGCTAACAGTTCGACAGAGTATATTGAAAAAAAGGAGCATGAACAAGCATGTCATCTTTACCATTGGTTCCTTCTCAGGCTCTCCCCCGTCAGCTTTCCTTTAAGTACAGAAAATGAATCAATACATTAATATATATCGTATCTCTTATGAAAAAAATATGTTTTGAAACAGATGTAAAGCCAAAAAGTTGATATATTAATTTATCATGTTATAAATGATGATGACCAACTTGTCCAAACATAGCATACATATTAAATATATCTTCATTAGGAGCTATCGGTTGATGATAACCGTCAAAAGACCTTAATACTCGAGCAATGATTTTATTCATCACTTTACAATCAAATTTACTGAACTGTATGTTTTGTCTTTTTCATTCCTTTACAAAAGTGGTATTTAGTCGCCAAAGTTAGATATTGTTGCCATTTCAGTAACAATAATGTTGTTCCTTTATCATTCAATAAACAAATATCTCACTTTTATGTTGATAACGTATGATATAAAACCGTCAACGATTTCTTGCTACAATATACATTATTTGTAGCTTTTGTCGTGACCAACTTAATATCTTAATACAAATACCTTCTTAGACAAAAAACTAAACAAATTGGGATCAATTTGTTAACTTCGTCGTGTTTTGCTTAATAAATAAGAAATATGTTGACGTAAGAAACATCGCAATCCAAAGCTTGAAGGTTTAATTTCTCAATCCACATAGTGAAAAGACAAAATAGTTAAAATACAGCCTCTTAAATCTAGTATCTAGCGTCGGTACCTATTATTCTGCTTAATACTTAATTGGATAGAGTTTTATAATTGGTATATGGTACGATGTAGCGTTGTGTGATGACTAAAGCAGTAGTAAAGGTTTCATCAGCAGGAACCTTTCATCATACGGTTGTAGCTCCATGTTGTACATGATACGATATGGTATATGTTATGATATATTATGAAAAGTGTCAAACAATTGAAGGCTTTTTTCTTTTTCACTTTTAAAATTCATGCTGATGATAACTTGAAATACTTCAACACTGAGGGAGACAAATAAGACAATAAACGAAGACGACAAAAAAAAAAACAAAAAAAAACCACCATTTAACTTACACTGTTTAAATAAATGTTTCTTAAACTTCACTTACGCAATTTGGTTATCCTCTCCTTTGCTCCGGAGTTTCAAAAGCACTAAGAATATATTACAAGAAAAAAAATAATAACATAATGAGCAAGGCCAAAAAAAAGGAAGAAAGAAAACGAAGAAAAGAGAACCAACTGCACTCAATTACAGGTATAAGCTAATAATAATCAAAACAATTGGAGTCCTTTCCTATGTTGTTTCATTTTACAACCTGCACCCTCCAATTATATTCATATCCCTTTATACGTCATGTGACGTAATGCGACGTCAGTGTTCAAACATTGACAGCGGTTTCATTGAATATCTGAAATAGTCACTCACAGAGCTTTCATCTCATCACCACTCTAGCAAATGCAGTTACATTTTCATAATTCATCTCAATTTTTCAGACAAACATGGAAAATGTGCACGATATTACTTGAAATTTAATGTAATAATTCGATTTTATACCTGTCAAAACGTCTTAGAGGAAATGTCTTTGTTAAACAGATATATAGTTACTAACAATGACTGCGTTATACGTGTCTGGGACACTTGGAACCTCAAAGATCTGCTTTAGGCCTACTGGCTCCAATTATAGCACGCTATAGCTAGGAAAGTGTTTGTGATTACGTAGAATCGACCCACCACAGTCGTAAATCGACCTCAGGCCCCACAATGATCCTACATAGCTTCCTAACACCATTAGGTTCTTTTTGTAAACACTGTGTGGAAATATGTTCATGTCTACAGTAAAGTTAATCATACAGCGTTCACACAAAGACCCTCATACAAGAAAAAGTATGTGCAAGGCAGGCGTTTCAGACTAATTGGTAAAAAGACGTCATCTTACGACCACGGCAGGTCGATTACGTAATCTCAAGGAACGTTTCCATGATAGCATACCATAGTTGGGCTTTATACAGTAGACCTTGATACTGTATCTCTCTTGATTTGGAATATAAAAATGTAATCAAATAATACAATACAATCAAATAATAAATACAACAACGGTATTTCTTAGGTCAATGCCGTATATATATACTCACCGACAATTATCACAAAACAGGAAATACAAAGAAGTATCAACGTTGGGACCAATATATATGCCCAAACAGCCTGGTCAACTTGCATGTCTCCTAGTCAGTAAAGGAAGTAGAAAAAAAATATGCGACAAGAAAAGTATTTGTTTCTTTACAAATATATCTCGTGAAGTTTAAATATATAAATGTTCATTTTGTCATATTTATGACCAATATATCTTTATTAACGTGACTATGTACATGGGTGTACACACGTGAATTCTATAGCTAACATGTGACTCAAATATCTTACCATCAGACTTTAAGCCGCCAGAAGCAGACATTCCTTCAATGAAACCAATTCTTTCGTCTACTGCGAAACATTGGAGGTAAGTGTCTTCTTCGAAGGTATCAGTAAGTGTACTGGAGATGTTAATACTATTGGAACCATTTTGTGTCGAAATTATGGATCTACTCTCAAGTTCTGTAGATCCGTCGAACCACTTCAGTACTGTGTGCCCAGACACGAACTGTGCTTTACACGTCAGAGACGTGCTCTCGTCGGTGTATAGAATAACACAACTTCTGCGTGGATAACACTCTTCCAAAAATATTGAAGCGTGTCGGTCTGAAATACAAATTAGAACAGACAGAAACAAAGTTGCGAGCAGTAGCCGAAATATATAATCATTTGTCTGTTACATATCGATAACGAAAGTTGAGTAAACGACATTACCTTGGACATAAACTGAGACACCAACATTGCAATCGTTCTTGTCTGATGCTATACGGCAATAGTATCGTCCTTCGTCTTCGAATGTCACGTTGGCGATGAGAAGGTTACCATGTCGAGGAGAAATAGAATAACCAGTTGGTTCCCTCGCTGCGTCGTTGTCGTCCGCACGAGAAATGACGTATTTACTCGTATTGAAGAATTCCCCTTTTCTCCACATTAAGATGTCACCTTCTCCGCTTGTCAAGCAGGGTACTTCCGCGGTTTCTCCTTCCTTTATGACAATCGATGGCCATGAGGTCAACTTAATGTCTCCCCCTGTCAACGATAGGTAAAGAGAGGTGGTGGACGTATTGCTCGAAACCAGTATGGTAATACTCCCTTCAAAAACATAGAGCACATCTGTATACTAGGCGACATATTAGTGTAAGTTATTCCACTCACATATCCCTGATTATTCGTGTTTTATGGCATGTGGTCTATGGCGTGCCATCAGTCTCAAATCGTGGGGGATCGACTTATACCGATTTAAATCGACATATACCAATTTCCTTCGACTCATGCCAGTTTCCAGCAGCTTAAATTGACTTCTACCGATTTAAATCGACATATACCAGTTTAATTCTGCATATCATCGATTTAAATCGACATATACCAGTTTAATTCGACATATCATCGATTTAAATCGACATATATACCAATTTAAATCGATGATAAGTAAAATAAATCGGTATATGTCAATTTAAATCGACATTTAAATCGGCATTAGGGTTGTTCCCATCGGACGTCATCAATATGGTAATTCAAGCGTATGATTAATCAATGGGCTGCTTACTCTGTAATGTGGTGAGGCCGTATAGGAGCCAATTTTCAAAGCGAGCGTATAGTCAAACAGGAAGCGGTTAACTTAAAAGTCGAATATTATGGTTTTGAGGTTACTGTATAATATCAATTGTCCTTGACCCCTGCCTTCGTTATTCCTTTCCCGAGTACCCTTAGCTTAACAGAGAAAATATGTGTTTTGCATCCCACCTTGTTTCCTATAGTTATAGTACGTAGGCCTACTTAACATACAATATACAGAGATCTTTACATAATACATGACTGTGTACCACAACATATGCGTGAAGCTTTTCTTCTTTTGTTTATTTCGTTTGTTGCATTTATAGTCCTGTCAGTAAAACAATAATCTCGCTGGCTAGAGACAAGTTAACATGTTATCGATATTTCAACTCACCTGATGTAGCAGGAGGGAAGGCGGTTGCGATAAATAGTAACGTGTAATACCACTTCATCTCGTAGATGTCTGTAGATCTTTCAAAGAGAAACAACATATGCTTTAAAACATCACATTAAATGCAAGTTTGCTTTATCCAACACTTGAAAGACAAAAAGCTGTACCGTATATACAACATAAGAAGCAGCTAATCGCACGATTCTAGTACCAGAGACACATGCAGCCACGGCAAATGCTACAATCTCAAATGATAGCCTATATATATACCACGAGCGATAATATGAAGTATGAACACTCTGTTAAAAGTGTCTGTCTTTTCTGTCTTGAAGGTTTCAGCAGCTGAACAATTTAAACTGTATTATTAATTAAATTTATATTCTTGCCTGCATTATATGTAGGCACTTCGACTACACCCACATATAAGCTTACCTTTCACAAAGAATTCAGATAGGCTTACGACATCGTATGGCTTTGTTATACTCAACGGGTCGGAGCAGTTTGAAAAAAAAGTACCTTTGTACTCTACTAGGAATAAAGCAACCTTTGATATTTGCATTTCGTGCTTTCTTCATAAATGTTAGTTTCAGTTCACTTCGTCACGTATTTAGTTATAAATGATTACAAAAAACCTTTGAACTATGATGATACGAAGTTTTAAGCTGTCTGATCAACGCAGTTCTTTGACAAGGAAAGCGTTCTTCTCTGGTAATACCACTGGCGGATCCAGGGCCTTTGTTTGGGAG
Organism: Apostichopus japonicus; assembly: GCF_037975245.1. Classification (NCBI taxonomy): domain Eukaryota; kingdom Metazoa; phylum Echinodermata; class Holothuroidea; order Aspidochirotida; family Stichopodidae; genus Apostichopus; species Apostichopus japonicus. The sequence continues at coordinate 2,196,251 of NC_092562.1, forward strand.
GGGCCAAAGTGGCATTAGAGTGATATGGGGGAGGGGTCTAAGGGGAGGGGGTGTCCCCCTCCCCCTTTGGAAAATTTTCTATTGCTGAATGCCCTCAGATGCAATTTGGTGCGACAAAAATGTACAATGGTGATGTAAATTTACTTCTAAAAAAAATGTTTCCCAGGTGTAATTTTCTAAAATATTTATAAAACAAAGTTGGGATCATCTTTCTCAAGAAATTTTATTTCTCATAGGTTATAAATTTCTTACAACCAGCCTGTAACTGCAAAATGGTGTTAAACTGTAATTCCTCATGCTCATACATTTACATAGCTCCCAACTCTTGAGAAGGCAAATGCTGGTCCATGCCACGAATCGCCGTCCTGGGGGAGGGGTGTCCCCCTCCCCTTTTGGATCTTTTTTTTTGGAATCCTGGTGATGCCTACATGTAAAATGGTGGCACTTAGAAAGGCTTTTGTCACCCACAATTTTCTGAGAAATATGCATTTTTTTTTGTGTGTAACATCAATAAATTGAATAGTAGGTGATAATTCATTCTTTCCCGTGGCATGAAAATGTTCGCTGCTCGCCCCAATGAAAAGAAATATAGGCTAATTTGAGGTTCAAATGATGCTGTAAAGGAGGTTCTATACTCTATTATGCTAAATGCTAAAGAAATGATGGTTGCTAAGTCAAATATTGATGCAATTTTTTTTATGTATACTTGACAATTACAATGCATTTTTTTCGGACGCTTGTGCGGGTCAGCGGGTTTGGGTGTTAGAATGCGGGTCTAATTCCCGCGAATTGCGGGTCAATTGGGAGCTCTGCATTTAATTTTAAACCAGAAAACGAAAAGGTTTAGACTAGTCTACCACTGCTATTCCTCTCGATATTTTTAATTTCCAATCATATGATTTAATATATATATATATATATATATATATATACCACGAGTCATACTGTTATAATTAACATATAGAAATCGAAGGTGGCGACTTACCTTTTCACAAAGACATAAGATACAGTTACAGCTTGGTCGTACTCAACAGTCGAAGTGATTTAAAATGTTAAACATTTTCTTGAAGAAACCTTTGTGATCTACGACGACATTGAATGCACAAAATATCGACCTTTGATTGCTTGCATTACGCGCCTAAGCGATTCATATCACATACCTCTCTTTTATACCTGACGAGATATCTTATGTTCAATGTTTAATATTAGGAAGTCTTGGATATTGTCTGTGATAATGAATAAGTAACATGTCGAGTGGAATATTATGTACACGTAATGACTTTGCAGGCTGCCACACTGTAGGGTGGCGTTGACCTATTGGCATAACGACTCGGCACCGGTATTCCGCTGGTTACCAGGCACCGAATTAGTCGCCGCCCGCTTGAAGAACAACGGGCGAAGATGAAATTTGAAGGGGGGGGGGAAGCAGAAGAGGTACTTCTCACAAAGGGAGCATTATTAAACTTAACGGAGCGCCAGGAAATAAACAGTAATGAGAGTATTGTATTACGTAGCTACGGTGCCTTAATAGCGACATGGAAGTATAAAGTCCAAATTTTGACTTTTTATTTTCAAATTTTGATTTTTAAATCAAAATTTTGACTTTTCATCTCAAACATTTGACATTAAAAAAGTCAAGATTTGACTATAAAAGTAAAAATTGTGAGTTACACAGTCCAAATTTTGAGATTTTAGGACACTTTTTTCTTCTTTTGTGTGTCCCTATTATTTATTTCTGTCAGGGTAAAGATTGAGAAGGGTCGCTTAGCTTCCTTCAACCTGAGAAGATGGGTTCATTATTTCCACCTTTTAGTTAGATTATATATTTTGGGGTACTCAAAGGGGGGGGGGGGTGGGTTGGGTGGTAGGGAAGCGATCGCTCACATAGCTCCCCCTGGCTACGTCCCTGGTTGGACTGCATCAATTTTGATTATAAACAATTGTAGAGAAAGTTGTTAATTGTGGTAGAATCATCGTGTGCCGTTACTCGTATTAAGGTTTATAATAATTGAAGGTATTACCGTGTTTGCGTAACAATTAATCCGAACAGTGCATGGGTGTAACAGTGTTATTGTTTTTAGGATCGCCAATAGCCAAAAACAATGCAATGTTGAACAATAAAATAAAAGAAAACTCAACAGTATAAGTGGTCTAAGACAATACTTTCTGTAGTTTGTATATTGCACTTTATTAAGAACTAATTGTTACCCTCACGTGAACCGCTACCAATACGTACAACATCCAGAAACATAAATCAAAAAAAAAAGTTGTATTTTCTGCTGGAAATAAAAGACAATAAAAGATAGAATACAACATCATAAAAAATATTGCACTTGTGAGTTACCTCAACCCGGTACTGTAAACATTCATATACAGTATTATTGTCGTAAAATACATCAAAACCGACTGACAATACTAACAGTGGAATGTATTGCCATATAATGAAAAATAAATACTAAGTCTTCATAAAATAAAGATAAAGATGTTTGGTCTAATTTTTTTTATTAATCAATGGATGTAAGAAACTTGTTGAGGTATAAAGTTTTCCAGCAATTCCTAAATGTGCTACAATATGAAAGCACTGATGGGAAGGCCCAGCTATTGATAAACCCATTCTCTCTGCACTCTCTCTGGCATTCTGCACTTGTAAAGTGTAGGTTACTATCAGCCTGCCAATCAAACTTGCCAACCTGTCTTTCACAAATAAACAAAATGTGAGATTTACAATTTGCCATCCCAAGAAATCGGAGGACTAAGATAGTAACAGGGAGAATTGAGCAAAATTCAATAATGTAACCGCAAGGTTGCGATGTAAACATTAACAACGATTTTTTTTGGGGGGGGGGGGGGCGGACACGTCACCAATGCGAAAATATAGGTTACCCAAGAGTAATTCTCACTGTAATACTGAAAGCACTGCGGAATGTAAAGACATGTCTATTGGCTAAAACGGGGTGATCCTTATATAGTCCTACCAACACAGTTACCAAGTTTAAAGTTCAAGCAACTTTTACTTCTTGAGTTATCAAGTTTACAAGGTTTTTAGCCTTTGACCTCTGGTGCCTTCTATGACATTTGACCTTTTTTTATGTGTCTACATTGTTCATTTACTAATATTATATAATAAGAAAATAATTCTTTGTTTTAAAGCAGGTTTCACTGGATATCATCTCTTTAAAGTAATACACTCTATAGTTTCAAATGAAGATTTTCTGTGACACTTCAAAGACTGACATTCTGTACAGTTGCTAATCTCTACACCGTTAATTAATTATATATTAATTATAATATTAATAAAGGTAAGCAAGCCTCCAAATCCAAGACAGAACTCCCTTCAAACTAGGTTTCAATAATATATACATTTGAAAAATAATTTGAAAATAAATTCCATGCTTTAATCTTAAAGCAGCATTAAGCTGATGTAGGACATTCATTTCATTTACTTGTTTCTCCTCAATATACAGGTTTAACGATAAATAGTTATAGTCAGATGGGGTATCAAAAAAACAAAAACAATTTACCTAAAGTTTGATATAACAAGAGATAAACACAACACAACAAGTTTAAATTCTACTCTTCCTGGCCTATAGATTTTTTTTTTATTTTTTTTTTATCCCAACTACCCTCTTGTTTTTTTTTTACCCTACTTGATAATACTACCATAAACGTAAATACAACGAGGAAGGAAGTGGCCAAGAAAACCTTTCAAGACTTAACGAGTAGTGCCATTCCCTTTGCAAAAGAAAATAACAAAAGACAAAAAGAAAAAAAAAACGGGGGATGGTCAACTTAGTGGTGTGAACACACCATACTACCTCATACTACGAGAGTTGGTCAATATGGTGGTGTGAATACACCATACTATCTCATACTACTGGGGATGGTCACACCATACTATCTCATACTACGAGAAATGGTCAACATGGTGGTGTGAACACACTCGTACTCACGATCGGACACTGTCATCATGATCTCCTTTTCACTAACAACCACCATCACCACCACCACCGCCCATACTGGTGGAACTACCATCACTTGGTATAATACACAAAACCCAGGCAGCGGCCAGTATCACACCTACTTTCATTCTTACGTCCAGGTCACGTTGGATGCTTCCCTCTATACAACTGGAATTCCTTGTAGGACCAAATTCACCTATTTTGTGGTTACCAGCTTGCGACAATACCTGAATTTAAGAGAAGATGGTAATAAAAAGGTACAAAGATACTGTTCCTTCTAGATCAAACCATGTAGAGAATTTTCTACAAATATTCAGTTCATCTAATTATTTTAATTTGCCTCTAGAGAAATTCCTGCTTGGATAGAAATCTCAGGGTGTGTTAACAATTTTAGCTATTAACTGCACCAGCTTTTTGCAGCGCATATGAGTTTCAGAGTTTGTAAATAGAATATTCCCTTTATTTGTAGCATTTTTATCTACAAGAAGAAAAGTAAGTTCAGTCAAAATTTCAAGTAACTAACAAGTTTCCAATAAATAATTCTTACTAAACTTGAACTCTTAACTTCCGCTACCAGTCTTTACATGTGAGACTCTTTCTCTAGACCAATGATTCATTTTTAAAGAAAACATTTGATGAGTTTTCATAAATACCACCTTACACACATGATAAACAACATTTGAGCTGCACACTATTTATAAATCTGAATGTTAACGATGAACACATCTATACTTGATCACTTCTATTCATTTTTAGTTGTTAATACATATTTAGCTACATAATGTCAGGAACATATTCAGATACGTATTAGGATACATATTTCAGGGACATATTTCACATACATATTTAGATCCACGTAATGGCAAAATCATCGGAACTTCTCCCTGCCAAATAAATTTACATTACAGTCACCAAACAAAGTGTCCATTGAACATCATTGTTCATTAACAAAGACGACCTCATACTGGGAAGAGCTATTAAATGCCCCAGTATGCTTTCATTGTCCTTCTTATCAGTAATAGTGTAGTTAATAATCACACAATGAAGACAATGTACTCTTTGCTCAAAGTTTGGCCCATTAGCAGAGATTGAGCGAATGAAAAATTCAAATCAAAACAAAGGTGTTCCAGTCTTTGTTATTTTTTGGGTCGAGATGAAACTATCAATAGGATGCACGCTTCCATTGTTTTGTTCCGTCTTCCGTTGGGTTTAACTTTTTCATTCCTGAAATATTGGCGGCTCCTTTATACAGGGATGAGACTGAGCCGGGTAAAAAAAATCTGAAATTTATCGATCGCAGTCCTGGGGGAGGGGTTTAAGGGGAGGGGGTGTCCCCCTCCCCTTTAGAAATTTTTTGTCAGGTAAGGAGGGCTTAGATGCAAAATGGTGGACTCTAGATGGAATCTATCACATCACGTAACTCGCCAAAAAAGTGTGGAATTTGTGCTTGTATAATTTATCTATTAGCTTTTTTGAACCAAACAAAGGGTTTTTTGCTTGCTTTGTGCTACTTGATTCCACCACTGGTCAAATTCGGTGTTCCTTCCCTTCACAGTCCAGCATGTTCGGCAATAAAAAAAAATATATAAAAAAATAATAATAATAAGAAATAATAAAAAACGCGAATTACGAGAAAAAAACGCGAAAATGAAAAAAAAATCGGAAATCCGCGTTTCCGCGGAAGAGTCTCATGCCTGTTTATACTAACATTTCATATCGAAAAAAATCATTAGATTTTGACTGTCCAAATTTCATATCAAATAATGGAGTTAAAAATCGAACATTTTGAAATTTCAATTTAAATATTTAACTGTGCAAATTTGCAAAATTTCCGCCCGACAAAATGCTGGAGATTTGCATCAAGTTCTCTAACAACCCATTTATAATCTTTCAATTTGCGGAAAGATAACAAAATCTAGGAGAGTGCCTTGTAGTTTGATTGATTACAATTTGGTCTTGAATGATACTTGGCAGGTATGAAAAAATAAAAGATTAAATTCTCAAAGCTGCTTTAATATCTTCTTTTTTCCTTCTTCTTCTCTCTTCCCCCTCTCCTCTTTCCCCTCTTCCTCTTCCTATTCCTCTTCCTCTTCTTCTTCTTCTTCAAATTTGGTAGTACTGTAATCATTTTAGTTTGTCTTTTATTCTCTCTTGAGAACCTCCACTTTATAAAAGTTTACACTTATAGATAACTTTGTACAGATATTTTTAAACTTACGTTGTAAGTGTAGCCTGAAGCAGATTTAACAAGCAGAGTTGATTCTCCATTCTCAAACAAAATTTCAAACTGCGGATACGAGAATATATTTTTGTTCCTAGACGAAAAAAACAATATGAATTTTCAATTAATACAACCAACAGTTTGGCTCTAGAGTGTTTCCTCTTTCAACGGGTAAATAGTACAACGTTTTCAAGATGGATATTCTGCCATATCCTCACGTAACCTAAAACAGCTTGTTGCATTTAACTGAGCTCCTACACTTTCTTCAAATTAAAATACGATGACAAAATTCAGAGATTCCATTTTTCATACAACATGAGATTTTGACATGTTTTCAGAAGAAAAAAAGAGACACAATCTCTGAATACCATTTCATATCCAATGATTTTTTACTTGGTAATCTTTCCATAAGTTTTCCCGACCTGGAAAATGTTTTTTTAAGAATTTGATGAAATTTCCATGATTGTGAGAACCGTGCCTTAAATATATTCTAGTATGACAAGAAGCCTGAAATCTTTATTGTGGCGACAATGACCAATTGCCAATGGATATTATTGCACTTTCAGTGATCTCAATATAAAACAATTGCCTTTGGTAAAGCTAATGGGGCAAAAAATGCCTATAAAGAGCCGACAAAAATTCCTGCATCGTAAATACAGTAGATTCACAAATGATATACTGAGTTTCTTTTTTGTACTGATAGAGTAGATGCAACTAACAGAGCATAGGCCTAGTACTGATAGTGTACATGTATGCAAGTGACAGAGCATAGGCCCAGTATTGATAGTGTACATGTATGCAAGTGACATAGTAGGCCTATAGGCCTAGTACTGATAGTGTAAATGCAACTGTTCTAGAATTGCAAAGTGAAACAAGAAATTCTTTCCTTTCCCTTGGAGCCAAAGTGGTTCTGAATGTACTGTAAAGTAGCAGTCATGTACATGTACATTGGTAGACTAATACTGTATGCCCTTGAAGATATTTGAGATATCTATATAGGTATGTAGGCCTACAGTAGTTTATGCTGTCATATTTTGTAGTTGCACATCAGCAAACTTGAAGCAAGTAGGTGTGACATTAACAGAAGCAAGTTGAGTCGGAAAGGACACTCACGTCATATTAACATATCCGATCAAAGCCCCGGGCTGAAATGAGGGTGAGTTGTAATGACAACCAACTTCACATTTATAGACACTTAGTACGCCTCTCTTTTGAGGATCCCTGACTCGCAATACTTCCCTGTTTATGTCGGATGCACAGCATGGTGTGGAGATAGACTTTATAGAGCACACCTGGAATGAAAAGCACATTATGAATAGTCATAACAGGAAGTTTGTACAAGAACGTAGTTGAACTGTAGCCTTGATACAATGAAAAATTCATGAAGGGTTTTACATTATGACATTCAATTCCACGTTTGAACGTGCTCACTTCTGTGATGTATTACTCATATTCAGAAATTATCAGATTTGACTAGTCACTGTACGTACTTTGTCACCTGTCACCGTTATCTTACTGGCATACCGACAGGGTCAGCTCCTGACCCCTCCGGGCTCATGCCAAGTCTGATTGTCAATAATGCTTAACTGCAATCAATGTTCCCATCAACCTACAGGTTGGTGGCATTACCATTTTGAATGTTGCACTTTTTAATATTTGTTTTCTTTGTGATGCTTTAACACCTTCTTACTAAGTACTAGCCTACACTGATAATTCTAAAATCAAAGTTCTAGGCTGTTTTGATGCCAAGTTTACCTACAAGGGAATAGGAATTACTTAAAAACAGATTTACTGTTTCTATTTGGAGGGTCACGTGTGTGACATTGTTGGGTCACGTGTGTGACATTCTGCATTTTCATGGATGCTTCAATTTCATTGGATGAAGCTTTCCTCATTTGCATAACACTGTTGTCATACCATTACAGTCCAAGTCCACTGTGCTGCTGCAATTTCATTGGATGAAGCTTTTCTGATGTGCATATTACACTGTTGTCAGGCTGCACACACACAACAAACCAGTCTGCTGACAATATTTAGTCCATTTAGTTTTGTTGAATGCTCAACTTGGGTCTTTATTGTCACACAAGTGACCATAAATGTCACACACGTGACCATCGATCACGTGTGTTACGACTCATTATAGAGGCTATTAATTAATTTTAGGAATAATTATTTGACTGGATATTGTGCAGAACTAACAGTCTTTACCAAGAACGGTTGCATATCAAGTGTGGACATCATAAGGCACATCAGCTACTTTTTATGTAAACTTTTGCATTATTTTGGTCACGTGTGTGACATCATAATTACTGTATGCTAATTAGCACCCATTATTAACGAAGAATCGAAGATCAGGAACGTCTGCTTTAGGAATGAAATAAATTAACCCATGTATAACTGCCTCCAGCCCTCCATGTGATAGTTGATAACTGATATATTATTTCTAGATACTTATGTAGAAAAAAAAAACAAATATACAGTTAAAAACTACAAATTTTGGCTTAATTCTTACAATAATGCAAGTTTAATTAGTATGTTATGGTTGTAATTTAATGAAAAAAAAATGAAACAGAAAACTTGAGGTATCCCTCTAAAAAAAATAAAAATAACATTTGGTCTTGATGAACACTTTAAATTTTTAATGCCAGTTTCATTTTCCAGAGAATGGCCCTTTTACTCAATGTTATAAATCTTCATACTAAGTATGAGACGTGCCTAAGCTTGCAACATTGAGATATCATGTTTACAAGATTTTCACAATTTGACCTATTATGACCACAAATGACCTTTGACCTCCACCAAAAATAATATGCTACTTGTACTCAATGTGATTCTTCTACACCTTAAATATAAGGTCTGCCCTAGCTTCCCTTGAGATATCGTGTTTAAAAGTTTTTCACAATTTGACCCCTGGTGACCCCAAACTGACTGTGACCTCCTCCAAAAACAAAAGACTTCTTTTACAAAATTTGATACGCCTATGCACTTTATATGAGGTCTGCTCAAGCCTCCCTTCTTGAGATATCGTGTTTACAAATATTTCACAATTTGACCCCTGGTGATAGATAGATATTTATTCAGCCGATGGATAGAATATATACGATGGAAATTGGATGAAAACAGGAGCTCAAGCGAAAACAATGAAACGTTTAAGACAATAAATAACAAGAGCATCAATGACGCAGTATCTCAATACTGGAAGTTTTAATTTTGATTCCTAATGTCAAATCTTTGCTCTGTCTCTACAATTATCAATATCAATCATGGTACAACAAATATATAACTTGCATTTTTGCTACTTTGCCACTAATAGTCTCTGCAGGTTACACTTTATCCTGCTAGTCTTGCCTTTAGCGCTCATTGCCTGTTAGTCGAAAGAACGACGTTGCAAGGTTTAGTAATGTCATAGAATATTTAAGAACTTGTTTATGTGGTATCCTTCATCTTGGGTCAGTCTTTGTTGGACTTTTTGGTCATATAGTTTGACGTCAATCACAACGGCCAAATTAGAAGAGGCGAACAACTCGACCATATTCTTGATGCCCGCCTTGAGAGCTAGGCCTATTGACCTACTGTATGTTACTGTAGACTGTAGTAATGACTACCATCAAAACTGTGTCCACTTCTAGATATCAAAACAACCCACGTTTTTCCATCTCAATTTTTCTGACATGAAGATTTCATGGATTTATGACTTGGAAAAAATAATGTAAATGAAGATTACAAGTTTTTATATGCAAGTGATGGGTGGCCTCCTCCTCCCCTAATAGCCACCTCAGTTCCTCTCCGTTTTGTTATTTTATTTTAATTCTTTGTACAATTGATGTCAAACATTACAGGTTCAAAAGAAAGCTAAACATACTTCTTATAACCTTATACATCTTATATCCTTATAAATAAAACATGACCTTATACAATTTTTATAGTCTTAAAAAAGTTGTGATGCTATGGCCGGCTCCTCTTTTATACGTACCCATCAAACAAACTTACCCTGGTCCTTCCTAGGAAAAGCTGTCTGAACACCAGTACAATGCTAATGTGGCTATCACTGAAAGCCTAATAGGCCCAGGGGGCCTAGGCCTATATATATTTTTTTTAAATGCACTAGGCCTACAGTAAGTAGCCTTCAGAAATACAAGAATGTGTATACGTAATTATACAAAATACATAAAGGGCAATCAAACAAACTTATCATGGCCCTTGCTCTGAAAAGCTACCTGAACACCAATACTATCCTTAAATGGATGCTACAAAAACGAAGGCCTAATATAAATTAAATGCACTACGTAGAATTCAGCAGTACAGGCTGTGTATATGTAATTAGCATGCAATACACACCTCGCGTACCTAACTAGAGTACAGAAAATTGTTCGCGAGGGTAGCCATTTTCGTATATAACATGTAGCTGTCATGATTCATAGCCAATCTGCTACAAAACAGACTTGGGGGCGGGGCTTAATCATCAAAAACGGACCTCTTTACTAAAAGTAGGGGCGACAGCTCATTGTTGTTTTAAGAAAGAAAAAGTATTTAAACATCAAATAAAGCAAATAAAAGCCATAAAATGTCATATACACCTAGTAATATACCTACCTGCAAACAACAAATGAAAGTTTAAAATGTTAATAAAATATATAATAAATAGGACCCTATCTTAGACAATACCACTGTTGAAAGACAATTCTATTCTATTCTCTTTCATAAAACATAAGTTTTGGAGCGTGTGCAAAACAGGTCTGCGAAAGTGTGTTTTTAGCCCGATTTGGACAAAAATCGGTGAAAAAGTCACAGAATGAGATCTAATTCTGGAATAAAAAATAGTAACTTTTGTTGGTCTATGTGATATATTCTTGCTCTGGCAATTCCAGAGAAAAAGAACTTTGTTTGAAGACGCTGAAAAATTTTTAAGAGAAGAGAGCGTCCCACTTACTGTTACAATATCTCTATACATGTAATGTTTTGACATAAAAATGTAAACAATTCCTATGACTAGGTAAAGGATATAAAAGGGTACTATGTATACTGCTCATGATATAAAAAGACCCCAAATTAACTTTGACCTCCACCAAAAACAATAGTCTTTCTGATGCGCAAAGTGGTACTCTTACACACTTAATGTGAGGTCTGCCCATGCGCCACAAACGCACTCACACACACGCAACCACACACATGAATGCAAAGGTTACGACTGTCATCAAAATCAACAATGGAAAAATAAGAAATTGTGTTGATTTATGGAAATTAAAAAAAAAGTGGTGGTAGAAAAACACCCTATTCGACACATTGAAGAGTTGCTTACAAAATTGCAGGGAGCTTAATATTTTTCAAAGTGAGACCTTATGTCAGCGTACCATAAATTGGGATTACATGAGAGTCGCAATCTCACTATTTTCTTTACTCACGATGGTGTATATCGATAGACATGTTAGCTTCGGTCTGGTGTCTGCCCCTGTATGTTTCGGGAAAGTCATGCAGTTTATTCTTGATGGCTTACCAGGCGTGCAATGCTATTTAGATGATACTGTGGTTTTCTGGAAGACACCAAACTGAGCGCAACTAAAATTTACGCCGCATTCTTAGTTCTTACTATGATACGCCAATGAGAAATGAAAACGAATTCAAACTTATGGCTTCAATGCTAGTAAAATTCAACTACTTGGTCATGTTGTTACCAAGGAAGGCATTTGCATTGCGCCTGACTTTGTGCAAGCAATTGAAGATGCGCCAGCGCCGCAGTCCGTTGAAGAAATCAATTCATTTCTCGGCTTAGTGGGCTAGTATGCTAAATTTGTCCCTAATTTCGCCATGAACGTGCAGCCACTTAGGGCCATACAGATTGTAAAGAAGTAATTTTACACACAGACCAAATAGACTTACAATTTCTCCTGAGGAGTTCAACACCTTGCAGGAGCCGCTGTATCCTGACAAAGCGATTTTGTAAACATCGAGATTAACCAAGCCTTCGAGGGCAGGCAATAAGCTGGGGGATGTTGCAGCCTGTGAAGAGAAGAGAGCAAAGAGGAAAACAAGTCATTTGGGGTATTTTGTTTTCCAAAGACCATCCAGCAACTGTGCTTTTCCGTCTGGGATTAGTTCCATTGTGATCAAATTACAGTAATGGTATAGTCACACACTCTCAGCCCAGCAAATGCATCTTTCACACAATTTGGACGGTTTACTATTTTACCATCACAAGAAACGAGAACTGAGCAAAATCTGACTAAAACAAATCTAGCAATATTAATTTAGCAACATTGAAACTTCATAATTTGTATGTTTCCCATCAACTCAACAGTTAAAAAACTACAGGAATGCAGTTGTGTACTGTATGTTAGCCCTGCAGAACAGCATGTTACAACTAAGCATTTTGTATGATTTATTCCACTAAAAACGAAGTGGATTTTCTTTCATGTTTCTACGAATGTAAATACCTGCACTCAGCCGATTTTTCATCGCAATTGGGAACAAGAGCATCAATGACGCAGTATCTCAATACTGGAAGTTTTAATTTCGATTCCTAATTTCAAATCTTTGCTCTGTCTCTACAATTATCAATATCAATCATGTACAACAAATATATAACTTGCATTTAAGCTACTTTGCCACGAATAGTCTCTGCAGGTTACACTTTTTCCTGCTAGTGTTGCCTTTAGCGCTCATTGCCTATTTGTCGAAAGAACAACGTTGCAAGGTTTAGTAATGTCATAGAATACCTAAGAACTTGTTTTTATGGTATCCTTCATCTTGGGTCAGTCTCTGTTGGACTTTTTGGTCATATAGTTTGACGTCAATGACAGCGGCCAAATTAGAAGAGGCGAACAACTCGACCATATTCTTGATGCCCGCCTTGAGAGCTAGGCCTATCGACCTACTGTATGTTACTGTAGACTGTAGTGGTGACTACCATCAAAACTGTGTCCACTTCCAAGTATCAAAACAACCCACGTCTTTCCATCTCAATTTTTCTGACATGAAGATTTCATGGATTTATGACTTGGAAAAAAGTAAAAGAAGATTACAAGTTTTTATTTGAAAGTGATGGGTGGCCTCCTCCTCCCCTAATAGCCACCTCAGTTCCTCTCCATTTTGTTATTTTATTTTAATTCTTTGTACATTTGATGTCAAACATTACAGGTTCAAAAGAAAGCTAAACATACTTCTTATAACCTTATACATCTTATATCCTTATAAATAAAACATAACCTTATACAATCTTTATAGTCTTAAAAAAGTTGTGATGCTATGGCCGGCTCCTCTTTTATACGTACCCATCAAACAAACTTACCCTGGTCCTTCCTAAGAAAAGCTGTCTGAACACCAGTACAATGCCAATGTGACTATCACTGAAAGACTAATAATAGAAATAGGCCTAGCCTAGGCCTATATATATTTTAAATGCATTAGGCCTAGGCCTAAGTAGCCTTCAGAAGTACAACAATGTGTAAACGTAATTATTCCAAAATACATGAAGGGCAATCAAACAAACTTATCATGGACCTTGCTCTGAAAAGCTACCTGAAAACCAGTACTAGCCTTAATGGATGTTACAAAAACGAAGGCCTAATATAAATTAAATGCACTACGTAAAATTCAACAGTACACAATGTGTATATGTAATTAGCATGCAATACACACCTCGCGTACCTAACTAGAGTACAGAAAATTGGTCGCGAGGGTAGCCATTTTCGTATATCTAACATGTAGCTGTCATGAGTCATAGCCAATCTGCTACAAACCAGACTTGGAGGCGGGGCTTAATCATCAAAAACCGACCTTTTTACTAAAAGTAGGGGCGGCAGCTCAGTGTTGTTTTAAGAAAGAAAAATCATTTAAACATCAAATAAAGCAAATAAAAGCCATAAAATGTCATTTACAACTAGTAAAATTCTTATTCATACCTACCTGTAAAAACAAATGAAAGTTTAAAATGTTGATAAAATATATAATAAATAGGACCATATCTTAGACCAGGGTTGTCCAACCTTTTGCAGAGGAGGGCCACATGGAATGATCATGATGAAGGAGGGGGCCGCATGAACCTTTTTTGCCCGAAGCCCAAGGCAACAAAATTTTTTGCCCGAAGCCCAAGGCAACAAAATGTTAAGCACTGCGCGCGGAGCGCACTGATTTATTTTCCTTCCTGATAAAACCGATGAATGAAGTCCAGCCGCCCCCCCCCCCCCCCGCTTAGAGAGTGTCACACAAACTGACCTGTATGCAGTTTTGTGGACCCAGAAGGTTCGAATGATTGATTGCATAGCTTCAAATTGTTATCAATAAATCTGCTCACTAAAATTTCGCACAGTAGAGCATCTCTGGCAGGCCGGACGCAACCCTGCGGCGGGCCGGACTGTGGCCCTCGGGCCGTAGGTTGGACAACCCTGTCTTAGACGATACCACTGTTGAAAGACAATTCTATTCTATTCTCTTTCATAAAACCGCAGATAAACCAATCGCTGAGAAGTAATATGTCACGTGCCCATAATAAACCATAGACATCGAATAATAATTAACAAATGAGCAGGAAAACGTGGGCAAAAGTTCGCTACAAACAAGTTTTGGAGCGTGTGCAAAAAAGGTCTGTGACAATCGTTTTTCAGTCAGATTTGGCCCGATTTGGACATAAATCGGTGAAAAAGTCATAGAATGAGATAAAATTCTCGAATAAAAAATAGTAACTTTTGTTGGTCTATATGATATATTCTTGCTCTGGAAATTCCAGAGAAAAAGAGCTTTGTATGAAGACGCTGAAAAAATTTTAAGAGAAGAGAGAGTCCCACTTACTGTTACAATATCTCTATACATGTAATGTATTGAGATAAAAAAGAGTTAGGAATCATACTTTAAAGGAAGATTAGTGCTCCTGTGATTGCCTTAAGAAGAACCAAGAGAGTCTGCACAATGTTGTATGAACATCCTCAATAGTGTCTTACTTCATCCTCTCAAATGCAAATGTCTGGCTAAATGGTTCTAGCACCTAATGATAACACATTTACACACTGAGTCAGAAACAATTGTCAACTTACTTCGTATGATGGTAGCTTTTCTCCAAAATGTACGATTGGGTATCCTCTGATAGCCCATAAACTCTGATAAGCCCCCATAAAATCCTGTTGTCCTTTGCTTCAGTTTCCAGTCTAAATGATTGTGAATTTCAAGTGCTCAGATCTGCAGCATCTATGTAAAGATAATGCAAAATAAAACTTCAGTGTGATCTGAATATATACCATAAGATGGAAGGCCCACACCTTAATTTTAGTCTTAGAACTGAAATACTAACCAAACTTTCAAAATCTACCTGGAACAGAACACATACAAAACAAAGAAACAATTGTGCCACCAGTGCAGTAACGCAATACCATTCCCTTTACTGCCATTCACAGTTTACATGATACTACTTTCTACTCAGTCAATTCACTACTATATTCTATCCATCCGTATGTATGTTAGGTGACATTTACATTTCATCAAAGGTACTCTACTACGTTGTTTTTTCTACGCTTAGAATTTCCAACAGTGGATCGTATTAAATCCTACATCTCTTCTACCCATTATCTACGTTGCGCCTACACAGCCGAGCTTTGTACATGTAGAGTGTTAGGCTAAGAAGCTACAACACCTGCAGGTACCTGTACTATTTTATAAAAGGTTTAACACCCAGCCGGTAGGGCTGTAGCATATAACTCACCATTGTATGCTCACTTGAATATTATGGCAGCATCCTGTGGCCATAACAGTCCCAAGAATGGATCTTACCAACGGACAAATTGAGCTCCTCACAATCATCGACCATTATACCATTTCTTCAAATAGATTTTAAGTTTAGGTAACTTTTTGCAGGGAGGGGAGATATTTAGAGACAACTCAACAATTTCATGGTCGCTTATGCCTGGAATGACTTTAGTTGAGGTGAAAGCTGAAGAATTGTTAGTGAACATAAGATCAATAATGTTATTGTCTCTGGTGGGTGACATATTAATACAAGACTTTCATAAGACTTTCGATGGAAGCTTGCTTGTTACAAACACTCTGGAAGTTTACGACAAGAAATTTGAGTGCCTTCCTTTTAATCTGTCTTGAGTTGGTTTTCAATTTGATCTTGGTATGGTGGTTGGACCCCAAGTCAACGCCAGACGTACAATTTTGAAGTAGTTCGTACGATTTAGTGCAGCTGATGGAATTGTTATTTGAGAAGAAAGGATCAGAGTTCATTAAGTCGCACACATCACACACCCAGTTACAGCTAGAGTACATTAGCTCGCTGTACTTTGAGCCATCACTTTTAAAGCACGTAGTGTGGATCCATTGATCACAATTGTCGCACTGTACTGCTTTTGGGGTTGAACGGCACTGGATACCATTCATGAACATTCTACGCAAAGCCAATCGTCATTTGGCTGACCAAGGGTGTTGTAAGCTGCATTACTGATGCATGCCCACTTACTATGAACCCATCAATCACAACCATTATAGCATATACCTCTCTGGTTATTTTGAACAGATATTTTACTGTTTTTCGACCGATATTCGACATCGTGACCGATTATCAAACAATAAATCGGTTAATAATCGGCATCGACAAAATCCATTGCGCAACCGATTATACGGAACCGATTATTACGTTCCACATAAAGGATTCTGTTTTACCGCGCTATTGATTCATCACATCCACAGCGGGAAAGAATGTACATCATTCGATTCAACGCATTTGAAAGCCGGGGATGGTAACGGTATCGCAAGTCCCTCACGAGAGATTGTACTAATGTTCTTTGATATACTATCTAGTTTTGCCAATTAACATCATACTGTATATCTGCAATAAGCTTATGGGTAATCGCAGATGGTAATCATTGCAAGCTTGAAGCAAACGTCCGGGATTGTTTTATTTTTCGAACACTATATTTTACAAATTTTACAAGGTTTTTTTTTTTTTGGTGCAGGTCCTGGGTTGCTTCGAGGTAACCAGAGAGGGTAATTAATAACAGGAACATTTTCTCTGGGACTTGAATTTTGACAACTTACAATTTGAACTTGAAGAATGAAAATGCCCATCAATACAAAGATAATTTGATAAGTGTATTTTGAATAATCACTTGATCCAAACAGCACAACATACCTAGTTTTTTGGAGCATTAAAAACAAATTTGATCTCTGAGAGTGAGTGAGGTTGCGACGAAAACAAAAAGTTTGGAAAGCCATAGACTTCTGAGTATGTTAGCAAGAACAGCACAGAGATGATAAGGTTGTGGGTGACAATGAGCATGATAAATAATTAATAAGCTCAACGGATAGAACACTGAAATGAGATAAAATGAAATAAAGGAAACGGTAAACTTACTCAAGGTTAGATGCGTGCCGATCATCGAAGGACAAATCTGGTGTTATACAAGTAGGCTAGTATGTTAGGCTACTTTAACCGGTTCGCAAAACTACACACATAACAGACACAGAAAATCAACTAAAATAGGCAAACAAACACAAAGCAAGACACATAAAAGTGAGCAGAATGTACCGATAACTAAAAAACACTATAAATGCGTTGAAGCTGGAAAATTTGAATTTGTTGTTGCTGACCCAGCTATTTCTATTTTCAGGGATATCGGAAGCTTGCGAAAATAATTTCGTATATTCGCTTACTTCAATCCACGTACGCCCGTCTATGCCAAGAAGTACTATATATATATATGTGTAAACACGGAGCGTCATATTTATTTTCGTTGATTACGTACCACAATGCAGTCTGTGTACAAATAGTATCATATGAATATTCATCTCGGTCCTCCTTCTTTCACAAAAATCTGTATTTATGTGTCCTCTTCCTAGCCTAGTTGTATCTTCGTTCCGAAGGAATGAATATAAAGTGCCATGCCCCAAGCAATGAATTTATCGGCACAGTACGAATGAGTTCAGTCACGGTTGGTTTTTGCTACCCTCTGCAATGTACAATTTTTCTTTTTGTGTTGCTATCATAGAAACGGAAGTGAAGCATGACGACAGGGCTAAATATAATGCTCACACACTGAGCAAAAGAAACCAAAAATATTTTGATAACGTAATGCAGCTTATGGCGTAACGAGTAACCAATCACAATCGCATATTAGAATTGAAAATCCATGGCAGTGGTTTTAACAGGCGCATTTTTTAAATGTTCAGGTTTGCGCAATACTTTTTACCATGGCTATAACAAGTTACAACGGCCTCCCGAAAAAAAGAAAGAAATTAGAATGTGTTACCCATGTTTCGAAGTCGTTCCCAATTAGCCTAGCCTAGTAGTAAAAATTTGTACACCGCTCTAGTCTAACGTATACTAAACTGTTAAGGCTAAGCAATCGCTCATGCTAAAACAAATACGGTTGGGTGCATGTACTTGTAATTTCTGTGTACCGTTTGTCACGGCAACAAAAAGAGTTATTGTAATCGTCGGCGTAATAAAGTCAGCCTTTACCACAATCGGTGCATACATTTTGGTGGCAGTGAAACGCTCGAACCTTTTTCATTTTTGTAAAGTGTTTTTACAATTTTAGGACCAAGGCCTAAGTCTACCCTAGTTCCTAGGCTATGGCTAGTTATAATAAATACAAAAATAGTATCAGTTGTACTAGTACATTGCACAGTCCAACTGTAGGGTCTATGATTGTTGTATTACTAACTTGTTAACAGCAAAATACACAGTTACTGTACTGTTACTGTTTGAGTAGTTATCTTAGTTAAAGCTGATTCTTGTGAGTGGCCAGCGACTAAGATATGACCTATCCCTTTTGCACACATATAAAATTAAGTCACCTCGTGTAACTAGCATCACCCATTCTCCATCCAATTTAATACTGCATGAGAAGATTGCACAAAGTAATAAAAGAGTAGGACTGCTGCATTAATAACAACTAATACAGGTATACTTCTACCAGAAACATGCATCTTCTTATGGTATTCATCAACGAACTTATGGGTTCCCAGGTTATTAAGGGCAGTTAATGTGGGAGCTGGTAAAACATGAATTCAAAGTTGTTGTTGTTTTGTTCTTGGTATGGTCTTTCTTGTTGAAGATCCCTTGTATATATTCTTTTTGAACTAATGCTAGTTGTTCATTTCTTCATGTTAAACCAATTTAATGGTTACAGTCTGTCTCTTGGATACAGGTCTTGAGGTAATTCATAATCACAAAGTATACATTATCTTCATCGTAGGCTAAAATTGTTCAAAAAAATCTCTTTATTATCTGTCTAGCAGAGGATTTATCATCTCAAACTGATACTACAAATGTTGAAGACTGCCCACACAATGATAAGATTTCCATCTGTTGCTTCCAAATAGAGCAATTATGTACGTGTTGGTATATAGGCCTATACACAAACTTATGACAAACCATTTGCTCTTTGCGTTTTTAACATAAACAACAGCTGGAACCGCAGCTGGCTCAGGCTACCTTGCAGATAAAGGGCATTTTACCAACACATCAGGTTAATATAGTAACATAACCTTTTCGTGCTACATTCACGGCCAACACAGCAGATGTTCAAGCCAGAATTTTGAATAAATATTTTCACATAGTACTCACAGTTGATTTAGTGAAAGGTGTGAAGACTCGCGTACAAGAAACGTCTCATACAGGTAATGTGACCTAGTTTCGAATATGGTGTAACAGAAGCGTTAGACACCACCATCGATCCAAGATAATACACACACAGATTGCTACCGTCGGTAATTAGACACTAGTGTACAGTCAATACATACAGCTACGGTCAATACCCACAACACCGTGCACATAGCAGCGATGAACATCTCAGGTCTAGATAAACGATAACAAGGTATCACGTTTCATTACTGTCTGCATTTTGTAGCGACAAGAAGAAAACTTCACTTGCAAGAAACTTGCAAGCAACGGAAATAAATATTTTCGCATTAGTTACAGTTGATTTAGTTAAGCTTTTAAAGCAATTTACCATACATGAGTAAGTTTTCAAAGTTAAGTTACAATTATTATTTGTTGCTCAGTGTAGGTTTGAATGAATTGTCTGCTGTTGTGGAAGTTTTTGGATTCCAACAAAGGTGGTAAAGGTTAAAGTACCCAAACTTACTATAACTGCCTTGATACTTAAATGTATTTCAAAGGAAATTTAGATACATATTTTGTTTAAAAGTAAATTCATGTCGGATAATCATTCGCAAATTGATAAAAATCAGTTTAACACGTCAAGAAAAACGTTCAAGAAAAAGTTACTGAGCTTGTGGAGATACACTCTTTGTCAAGGCCGTTGGTTAATTCAAAAAGTTAGAGATATTTTGGAGCAGTGTCATGAAAAAGGTTTTCACTTTGTTGAGCAACTTACAAATGCCCTTTTTTCAGGAGTATCCATTTGTGAAGTATCCAGCCAAGGATATACCGAAATTCTTGCCTCAAATAAATTAAGACAAAAATATGATCAAGAAAATGTTCATGTTGTAAAGGCTCAGGAAATTGCATTGGGAAGGTACAATGGTAAACATTCTTTGAAAAAGCAGGTTTCTTTATAGAAACATTGGGGGAAATGTAAAAGGTACTGTAAAATGAAGCTGTGATAACCTTGATGTTCACCAAATTGGTGGATTTCTTGAGAGCTTTGGCCGAAATGACCTTATCGAATGTGTATAGCCACCAGCTCTGATTTACAAATCATAGATTTTGCAGCAGAAAATTGCGAAGTAAAAACAAGGAAAATAACACATACCACAATATTCGAGTGTCAGAGAAGACCCAACATTGTCTAGACTTCATGGTGTTAAATGTGACTGTGTTTTACATGAGTACTTAGAGCGCTTCCACATAACTAAGGGTCTTCCTTTTGATGTTTCCCATGATCTCTTAGAGGGCAATACACCCTACGATATAGCACTTTGTCCTAGCTACTTAATTTCTCCAAAAAAAAACAGATGACTTTGGAATATTTCAACTCTCAGATACAGCATTTTCAGTACAAGCACTCCGATAGAGTAAATAGACCACAGGTAATTGGACAAAATTACAAGCAAAACAGGTAGTATTGGCGGTAATCAGTCTGAAAATTGGACCTTGCTTCGGTTGATCCCATTATTTGTGATAGGCTGTGTACCAGAGCAGGACCCAGTACTTGCTGTGATATTACTACATGGAGATATTGTTGAAATTGCCCACAGTTTTCACTGAAGGAACTATTGTTTCCCTTCAGGCTAAAACAAAGGAATACAAACAGATATTCAAGATGTTAATTCCTGAGGCAAGACTGAAACCTAGGCACCATTTCGTTGAACATTACCCTGAACAAATAAGGTTATTTGGACCTTTAGTTCAAGTCCCCACAGTACGGTTCGAAGCGAAACACTATTTCTTCAAAAGAATCATTCGAAATATTTATAACTTCAAGAATATACTAGCCAATAGGCATCAAATGATGGAAACATATCATTTGGCTTCCCCACATTTCTTTGGCTTACCTGTTGTTGTGGAGAATGTGACAAGTTTGCCTATTGTATTACTCTCAGAAGTTATGAAGAGTGTTATCCCTAATGTCCTTAATTCTTCCACAATCTCAATTTCAGACAAAGTCTTAGTTCATGGAACAAAGTATTCCAAAGACATGTCGGTTCTTATTTCTGATGGCTTAGCACAGTTTGCACAGATTTAACCTATACCAGTTAACAAGGATATTGGTTTTGTGGTCAAATGTTTTGAAAGTAGATTTGCAAAATATATGGGGATTGGGGGCATACATTGTTAAGGAGACAGATAAATTTTATCTAGCCCATCATAGAGACTTTGCTGATTTATATCCATTGGCATGATATTCAAATCATGGACATAGTTAGGTAGTCGTCAAGCGACAGTATGGAACCTTTGAAATTAAGGTTGATAATTTCTGCCTCGGAAATCAGGGAGCTCTGCCTTCAGAAGCGCCCAAATTCAGTTGAAAGTTTGAAACAAATAATTGAAAATAAAGAAAACATTAACTATGAGTTTAATAGACAGTATGCAGATTCAGATTTTGGGGGAGATATGGTAAATTTAGTCATCATTAGTGATTTAGTCCAGAATGTTGCAACAGTTAAAATAGTTCCCAAAGCAATACCCATCCCTGTACTTTCTCCTCTTGACTTAAGCAGTGCAAGCTGCAGTATTTTTCCTTATGGTAACTCATTAGATGAAAGCTCACAGGATACAATGAGTGTCAGTCAGCTCCTCTGATGATATGCAGTCTTTGCATATGAAACTAAGACAGGGTTCATGACCAGAGGTATTTCAACTTTCTAAGCTAATACCGGAGTTACAGTTATTGTTTGATTTATGTAATGCAAACTACAAATCTACTAAAGATCAACTTGCACTGGGCAAAGGCATGAAAAGCCACTCTTTTGATGCAATATCCAATGAAAATATCCAATTTAAAGCCTATCCAACAAACTTGGAGTATATGGATGTTGCAAAGGCAATTCTGGCAAAGAATCAATGTCTGACCCCCCGATACACACAGAGAACACAGTTACTACTGTAAATCTTACAGTTTTGAACCACAGTAAAAACTGGATCGTGCTATAATTTGGTAGCATGTGCTATTACGATTACAGTAAGAACTGAGGATATGTGTTATTCCAACATATCCAGTTGTTGGGGATTTGTTGGAATAACAAATATCCAGTCAGTTCTTACTGTAAACTTAATAGCACATTCTACCGATTTATCAGATTTGTCAGCACAATCCAGTATTTACTGTGGTACAAATCTTTAGATTTACAGTAGTTACTGTAATCACTATGTGAATCGGCTGGTCTGACAAAAAAGGGATCTGCATCTGGCTATGATGAACTGGTCAACAGTCTAAAGTTAAAAACGGGCAAAATCTTTGCAAAAGACAAAGCTGGGTTGTTTGGAAATGAAGGTCAATTCAAGATAAAGATTGACTACTGGCAGTGAGACATCAACACGAAAACTTAACGACCGAAGAAGGTCGAGTTTACCTACCTCCCGGGGCTTCTTATGGGTAAACACAACACAACTATGGAAATCTACTGAACCCGTCTTATTACAGAAATGTCAAAAGAGAACAAAAACATGATAACGATCCGTTGTCATGTGGGTCTTACATTTGCTTACAGAAGGAGGGAGTTGTTAATGAACACATCACCAGTCAAAGACGTACTTGAACGATGGCCCGTTCTTTTCCTTGAAAGTGAAGTAAGTGATATTACTTCGGTTAGTGTAACGTTCATTTTTCTGTAATAAGTTTTAGCTATATCATATCTATGTTGGATATATTCAAGTTGCAATGATGATTCTTAATTAATCCAAAACTGAATGCTCACAGTACGTGCTACTAAATTGCATTTTTGGTAATGTTCATTGGACTTGTAAATAATTATGAATCCTACATTGTCAAAAACTGCAGATGCTTGGAAGCTTCCACAAAATTACATTTACGATCACCATTTTATCTTTGTAACCATAACTTTGAAACAACACTGATATGAACATTGACTTTACTTGGAATTTGCTTTAAACAAGATATCCATAGTATTTGTGGCTAAATGTGTAAGACAGCTTTGACTCCTTACATGAGTGATCATTTTGGACAGTCAAAGAGTAAAACTTCAAAAATAAGAAATCTTCCAAGAGAGACGATAACCCTAATTGGAATTGGCGTATTACCCAACTGTTATGATTGGGTAATACGCCTTGAAAAACAGTTATACAAAACCAATTTATATGCATTCACACACCAGTAGAATCACTGTGGTCGAGTGTTATGGACTTAGGTCTGTGATACAAGATCCGGGGGTTCGATTCCTACCTTCGCCTGATTAGTCCCAAAAGGACGAAACCGGTCGTAAAGTGGAATTTTTCTAGTGTTTATAATTTATTTATTTACTATAAATCTGTTATACCACTTCTTATTTACGGCTTGGCTTGCCTAAAAGAGTGGTTATTCTGTGTAGATTGTCAGATTCAAAGCACCAGGGGTGCACTCTGTACAATCATATCACTTGGGTAATATGCCCTCAATGATAGTTATACCGCAAAGCCAATTTATACGCATTCACACTCCAGTAGAATCACTGTGGTCGAGTGGCACGGACTTCGTTCTGTGACACAAGATCCGGGGTTCGATTACTACCTTCGCCTGATGAGTCCCAAAAGGACGAAACCGGTCGTGAGATTTTCTGGTGTGTTATTCTTTATTAATTTACTATATTAATATAAATGTTTATATATGTTTATATATATATTATTATTATTATTAGAGAAAACCAGAGAAATAAGATATGACTCATAATTGACAAATAAAGGAGTAAAGTTTTAGAAAATATATTGGAATATACTTGGCAGTCGAATGAAAAGTACAAAATGTAACACAATGAAATTATGACGCTAGATAGGTGTAAGTTGCATTGATGGAATTAAAACCAAATAAACCATGACTATACAGGAAGCGGATTAAGGAGCAAAGAACGGATTAAATATGCTCTACGGTCACCGACAGAGTACATTGTTTGGAAACACACACTTGATGGTCTAATTTTTTGTTTCCTCAATGGATGAAGAAACTTCTAGCGGTTTTGAAGTTTTTCAGCAATTCCTAAATGTGCTACAATTGCCATCCCCAGAAATCGGGAGACTAGGATAGTACAGGGAGAATTTGGCAAAATTCAATAGTGTAATGCAAGGTAGCGATGTAAAAAGTAACAAAGAAACATTTTTTGGTTCTGGAAACGTCACCAATGCGAAAATATAGGTTACCCAAGAGTAATTCCCACTGTAACACTTAAAGCACTCCGGAACGGAAAGATATGACTGTTGGCTAAAACGGGACGATCCTACTATTCATAGCTTTGTTAGGGGAGCCAGTCAGAAAGAAGATTACCTTGCATACAAAGTAACCAGGGGTCACGCTATAGTGTAATTTGATTCAATCCAAAAGGGATTTCAAGAGACATTTTTTTTTCATTATATTTTCTATGTCTCGCTATTGTTCATTAACTGATATCATATAATAAACCAGATAGTCAAGTAACTTAGTGTTACTTTGCAAATATGAAAAGAAACTTAAGATGTACACAATTTCTAACGAACTGAATTGCTGAGCAGAAATGGCAAGTCTTGCAGAATTGATTAATGCGTCCCTATGCAAAGAGGGTTGAAGGTCAAACAAACTTCTCTTCTGCATAATCATACTTATACATGCAATTCACCATAAACGGCTTGGACCTTCACGAAAACAATATGGATCATCTACTCACCAAAGGCTACCAACACAGTTACCAAGTTTAAAGTTCAAGCAACTTTTACTTCTTGAGATATCGAGTTTACAAGGGTTTCAGCCTTTGACCTCTGGTGCCTACAATGACCTTTGACCTTTTTGATATGTCTAAATTGTTCGTTTACTAATACTATATAATACAAAAATAATTCTTTGTTTTAAAGCACGTTTCACTGGATATCATCTCTTAAAATTTACACTCTATAGTTTCATATGAAGATTTTTTTGTGACACTTCAAAGACTGGCATCTGTGCAGTTACTAACCTCTACAGTCTACACCGTTTATTAATTACAGATTAATTATAATATAATAAAGGTAATCAAGCCTCCAAATCAAAGACAGAACTTCCTTCAAACCAGGTTTAAATATTATATACATTTAAAAGATAATTTTAAAATAAATTCCGATTTTTAATCTCAAAGCAGCATTAAGCTCATGTAGGACATTCATTTCATTTCATTAACTTGTTTCTCATCAATATACAGGTTTAACAATCAAAAGTTACTACCATAAATGTAAATACAACGTGGATGGAAGTGGCCAAGAAAACATTGCAACGCTTAACGAGTAGTGCCACTCCCTTTGCAAAGGAAAAAACAAAACAAAAAACCAAAACCAACCGCCCCAACACTCCCGAGGAAAAAGAAAGTAAGAATGATCGTAACATATTGAGAAAAAAAGTCAACTGGAATGAGCCACATATCTAAGATATTTCTAACAAATTTCTTGTAGCCCAACAATCCATTTTACCATCAAATGTAATTAAATTCTCGACACACCTTGCACTTTCTGCAGTGGTGTGAACACACGCATACTATCTTATACTACGAGAGATGGTCAACATGGTGGTGTGAACACACCATACTATCTCATACTATGTGGATGGTAAACTTAGTTCTGTTACACACGCGTACTACCTCAAACTACGAGAGATGGTCAACATGGCGGTGTGAACACACCATACTATCTCATACTACGGGGGATGGTCAATTTAGGAGTGCGAACACACGCGTAATAGCTCATACTATGAGGGATGGTATAGATGGTGATGTGAACACACCATACAATCGCATACTACGGAGGATGGTCAACTTAGTGGTTTGAACACACGCGTACTACCTCATTCTACGAGAGATGGTCAATATGGTGGTGTAAGCACACGCGTACTCAGGATTGGACAATGCCATCATGATCTCCTTTTCACTAACAACCACCTCCACCACCGCCACCACCGCCACCAGTCGCCCCACTTGGATTTTGGGTGTCGTAAAAAAAATTACATGTGCGAAAAATATATCATTGGTGTCGAAATTCCATGATGACCACTCATGAACGACCCTTCGACCGCGGACCTGCAGTAGGCTATAGTTGCTGAAAAACCGTACGTGATATAGCGCATAGGCCGGGTTTTCACTTCTAAGTTCTGGGACGTATCCTGATGCTCTTAAAATCGCTAAAAAAAAACAAATTTTGAAGAAAGGAGACAATACTATCGCTGAGAATCAGTCTATCACCCTAATAATGTTTCAGACGAAATCTTTCATGTCAGTCTGACATATAGTTCGGTCATTCAGTATGTAACTTGGCTGAAAGCCCATTCAATCTTTCTTTATTTTCCACGCGCAATTTGCAGATTTGTCGAAAAATGTCAATGCCGGTGTCAAACTCATAATTTTGTGGTATGACTCCCAGGACGGCAAATCGAGAAACTCACATGCAGTCGCGGCGGATAGCTTCCTTGGCCTATAGTATGTCCGGAACATTTTGGGGCATCGTCCTATAGGCCTTTATCTGGGGCCCTGAGGTCATTCCTTGACCGACTTGGTGCAATATAATATGAACTTGAATGAAAACAACCAACAGAATTACCGTCCGATTTCGAACCTGAAGTTCATCTTTAAGACTATAGAGCGAGCATCCGCTGCCCAAATCAATGATTACCTCCAACGGGAGGGTTTGTATGCCCCGAAACAATCCGCGAACCGTAAGCACCACAGCACTGAGACAGCTATGCTTCGTATACAGAATGATCTCTTGGAAGCTGTCGATCAATGTCAAGAAGCTGTGCTGGTTTTATTGGATTTCTCTGCGGCCTTCGACACAATCGATCACGACATCATACTTGAACGTCTTCAGAACCGCTACGGTATTCTTGCCACAGCTCGGAAGTGGTTCGAATCCTATTTGAGGGGTCGTAGTTTTTATGTAAATATAAAAGGAGCCCGCTCTATCCCGCGTAACCTGAATGACGGCGTGCCACAATGCTCCGTACTGGGACCATCCATTTTCGCCTTGTATATTGCTCCACTTGGGGACATCGTCTCCGCTCATGGTATAGATTATATGTCCTACGCCGACGATACCCAACTGTATCTTACCTTAAGTCCTGGTAACCGTGAAATTTCGATATCTCGTCTGGAGTCCTGCATACGTGACATTAAGTTCTGGAGCATACAGAACAAATTAATGTTCAATGAATCTAAAACAGAGGTCCTGCATATCTCTTCGAAATTCCTGAAGTGCCCAACATCACCTAAAATTGCAGTTGATGATTCATTCGTTGACACTGTATTGAAAGCTAAGAGCCTCGGAGTCATCGTTGATTGTAACCTCAACATGAAACATCATGTGAAGAACACCGCCTCCGCAGCTTCATTCGCATTATACAAGATCGGACAACTCGCCAAATACCTCGACCACAAATCTACCGAACGACTCGTCCACGCATTCATTACGTCCCGCTTGGACTACTGCAACAGCCTCCTGTACGGCATTCCATCCACTGAACTTTCCAAACTTCAGCTCATTCAGAACTCGGCCGCCCGTCTTGTCACACGTTCCAAGAAGCACGACCATATTACTCCAATCCTCCGTGATCTGCACTGGCTGCCCCTCCATCTTCGCATTCGTTACAAAGTTGCCCTTCTTGCCTTCAAAGCTATTCACGGAATGGCCCCTAGTTATCTGACGGACCTCGTCGCTTCCTACTCACCACAACGTCGTCTCCGCTCGTCGTCCGAAACCCTTCTATGTCGTCCTCGCAGGTGCAACACTAGATTCTACGGAGACAGATGTTTCAGCGCTGCAGCTCCCAATTTCTGGAACAATTTGCCTTGGGACTTTCGTGAAGCACCTCATCTTAACCGTTTTAAGAAAGATTTGAAAACTTACCTTTTTAGCTGTTTTTAACTGTCACAGTATTTGCTTCTTTTTATATGGTTACTAGTTTGCTTTTTAGCCTGTTTTATTTTTGTAGGTTACTATAGTCTTATCCTCTTAGCTGTTTTATCTGTATATTGTATTTCGTATCTTTTTGAGTTTGCATCTTTTGGTTTCTTAGCCTGGTTTTTCTGTTGATGACTTTCTTTTTACTGTACAGCGCTTCGAGATTTTTGGGAGGCGCTATATAAGTAGTATTTATTATTATTATTATATGCTGCATTTCGAAGTAAATTTATTCACAGATTGTTAGTTGTCATGGGTTCGAACAAATAAGGGTTATTCTATCCTGAAACATAGGGCAGAATGGGGCTGAGGTTTCCAGTTCGCCGCATCATTTGTCAACTTGCACTGGGTTCTAATGTTGATGTCAATTGGAATTACTAATAACAGAAATAATCCACCAAAAATTAAGGCCACACGAGCTTTATTGCAGATTTCCTGAGTGACGAGTTTGTAATTTTCTCCCGAAATCACGCAACTAGATGGCTGCTATCCAGCCTGGCAAGTGCCATCTCCAGCGATCTGGCAGGTATTGAAATCTGAAATTTTCTTGGTACACTGCGCGCCAACCAGCGGTGGCGCTCCGTTTAGATAGTACTTGCGGCCAAAATACTCGAACCGATTACGTCCCTCCCCAAACGTTTCAAATCGGATTGACGCCCCTGCTTACAAGGCCTGGGAAGTGTCATTTCTGACGATCTAGGAGGCCTTTTAAGCTAAGAAGTTTAGGTACGCTGCGCGCCAGCCAACGGTGGCGCTCCGCTCAGATAGAAACAAGACGCCCTCCCAGGAAATGGTCAAGCCCCCCCCCGCGCCCCCACTGAAAAAATCCTGGCTACGGCACTACAGCACTAAAGAAAATAAAAGCAAAAGAAAATAACAAAAGACAAAAAAAAACAGGGGTTGGTCAACTTAGTGGTGTTAACACACGCGTACTACCTCATACTACGAGAGGTGGTCAATATGGTGGTGTGAATACACCATACTATCTCATACTACGAGGGATGGTCAACTTAGTGGTGTGAACACACCATACTATCTCATACTACGAGGGATGGTCAACATGGTGGTGTGAACACATGCGTACTCAGGATTGGACAACGCCATCATGATCTCCTTTTCACTAACAACCACCGTCACCACCGCCACAACCGACAGCACCGCCACCGCCGCCAACACCGCCACTATTACGTTCACTTTCTACCTTCATGGAAACCTGGACAGCGGCCAGCAACACACCTACTTTCATTCTTACGTCCAGGTTACGTGGGAAGCTTCCCTTCATATCTCTGGTATTCCAAGGACTAAATTGACCAAATTGACCAATTTGGTAGTAACCACCTTGCGACAATACCTGAATTAAAAAGAAGATAGTTGGTAATAAAGAAGGTACACATATACTGATCCTTCTGATAGATCAACCATGTAGAGAATTTCTACAAACATTCAGTTCATCTATTTATTTTAATCTGCTTCTAGAGGAATTCCTGCTTGGATAGAATCTCAGGATGTGTTAATAATTTTAGCTATTTATCTGCACCAGCTATTTGCAGCGCATATGAGTTTGTAAATAGAATATTCCCTTTATTTGTAGCATTTTTATCTACAGGAAGAAAAGTAAGTTCAGTCAAAATTTTAAGTAACCAACAAGTTTCCAATAAATAATTCTTACTAAACTTGAACTCTAAACTTCCGCTACCTGTCTTTACATGTGAGACTCTTTTTCTAGACCTATGATTCATTTTTAAAGAAACCATTTGATGAGTTCGCATAAATACCACCTTACACACATGATAAACAACATTTGAGCTGCACACTATTAAGAAATCGGAATGTTAACTACGAACACATAAATACTTGATCACTTCCAGTCATTTTTAGTTGTTAATACATATTCAGATACATAATGCCAGGAAAATAATCAGATACATATTATGATATATATTTCAAGTACATATTTCACATCCATATTTAGATCCACGTAATGGCAAAATCATAGGAACTTCTCCCTGCCAAATAAATTTACATTATAATCACCAAACAAATTGTCCAATTAAAATCAAGGTTCATTAACAAAGGCCCCAGTATGCTTTCATTGTCCTTCTTATCAGTAAAAGTATAGTTAATAATCACACAATCAAGACAATGTACTGTTTGCTCAAAGTTTGGCCCATTAGCACAGATTGAGCGAATACAAAATTCGAATCAAAACAAAGGTGTCTCATTATTTGTTATTGTTTTGGTCGAGATGAAACTATCAATAGGATGCACGCTTCCATTGTTTTGTTCCGTCTCTCGTTGGGTTTAACTTTTTCATTCCCGAAATATTGGCTGCTCCTTTATACTAAAATTTTATATCGAAAAAAATCATTAGATTTTGACTGGCCAAATTTCATTTCAAATAATGGAGTTAAAAAGCCAACATTTTGAAATTTCAATTTAAATATTTAACTGTGCCAATTTGCAAAATTTCCGCCCGACAAAATGCTGGAGAGTTACATCAAGTTCTCTAATTACCCATTTATAATCTTTCAATTTGTGGAAAGATAACAAAATCTAGGAGAGTGCTTTGTAGGTTGATTGATTACAATTTGATCTTGAGTTATACTTGGCAGGTATGAAAAAATAAAAGAATACATTCTGAAAGCTGCTTTAATATCTTCTTTTTGTCCCACTTCCCTCTCCCTTCTACCCTCTCTCCTCCCCGTCTCCACAATCCCCTCCCCTCTCCCTCTCCCTCTCCCTCTCCCTCTCCCTCTCCCTCTCCCTCTCCCTCTTCCTATTCCTATTCCTATTCCTGTTCTTCTTCTTCGTCTTAAAATTTTGGTAGTACTGTAATCATTTTAGTTTGTCTCTTATTCTCTCTTGAGAACCTCCACTTTATAAAAGTTTACCCTTATTGATAACTTTGCACAAATATTTTTTAAACTTACGTTGTAAGTGTACCCTGAAGCAGCTTTAACAAGCAGAGATAATTCTCCATTCTCAAACAAAATTTCATACTGCGGCTCCGAAGAATAGATATCCCTAGACGAAAAAAGCAATATGAATTTTCATTTAATTCTACGTTTTTGAAAACAGAGATCATCTTTATTCCATTGCCTATCAAAATATAAAGATATATGTTTATATAATTATTCTTAATACTTACTGTTATAGCTCGAATGAAATGGTGAAAATTCATCCGAGCCCCCAAGTTACAGCAACCAACAGTTTGGCTCTAGAGTGTTTCCTCTTTCACCGGGTAAATAGTACTACGTTTTCAAGATGGGTATTCTGCAATATCCCCACTTAACTTAAAACAGCTGCATGCATTTAACAGAGCTCCTAAAATTTCTCCAAATTAAAATACCATGACAAAATTCAGAAAATCCATTTTTCATACAACGTGAGATATGCACAAGTTTTCAGAAGAAAAAGAGTGACACAATTTGTGAAATCGTTTCATATTCAATGATCTTTAACATTTGTAATATTTTCAGAAGTTTTCCAGACCTGATTTTTTTTTTTAAGAATTTCATGAATTTTCCATGATTGTGGGAACCGTGCCTTAAAAATATTCTTAGTATGACAAGAAGCCTGAAATCTTTGTGGCGACAATGACCAATTGCCAATGGATATTATTGCACTTTCAGTGACCACAATATAAAACAATTGCCTTTTGTGAAGCTAATGGTGCGAAAATGCTTATAAAGAGCCGACAAAAAGTCCTGCAAAGTAAATACAGTAGATTCACAGATACTGAGTTTCTTTCTTGTACTGATATTGTAGATGAAACTGACATAGTATAGGCCTAGTACTGATAGTGTACATGTATATAGGTGACATAGCATAGGCCTAGTACTAAGAGTGTACACGTATGCAAGTGACATAGTATAGGCCTAGTACTGATAGTGTACATGTATGCAAGTGACATAGTATAGGCCTAGTACTGATAGTGTACATGTATGCAAGTGACATAGTATAGGCCTAGTGCTGATATTAAATATGCAACTGACATCTGTTCTAAAATTGTTCAAAGTGAAACAAGAAATTCTTTCCTTTCCCTTGGATCCAAAGTGGTTCTGAATGTAAAGTAGAAGTCCTGTACATGTACATTGGTAGATTAATACTGTTTGCCCTTGAAGATATTTGAGATATCTATATAGGTATGTAGGCCTACAGTAGTACATGCTGTCATATTTTGTAGTTTGCACATAAGCAAACTTGAAGCAAGTAGGTGTGACATTAACAGAAGCAAATTGAGTCGGAACGGACACTCACGTAGTCTTAACATATCCGATCAAAGCGCCGGGCTGAGATGAGGATGAGTAGTAATGACTACCAACTTCACATTTATAGACACTTAGTACGCCTCTCTTTTGAGGATCCCTGACTCGAAACACTTCCCAGTTTAGTTCGGATGCACAGCATGGTGTGGGGATAGACTTTATAGAGCATACCTGGAATGAAAAGCACATTATGCATAGTCATAACAGGAAGCTTGTACAAGAACATAGTTGAACTGTAGCCTGATACAACGAAAAAATCATGAGAGTTTTACATCATGACATTAAATTCCACGTTTGAACGTGCCCACTGCTGTGATGTATTACTCATATTCAGAAATTATCAGATCTGATTAGTCACTGTATGTACTTTTTCACCTGTCACCGTTATCTTACTGGCATATCGACATGGTCAGCTCCTGGCCCCTCCGTACTCCTGCCAAGTCTGATTGTCAATAATGCTCAACTGTAAAAAATGTTCCCATCGACCTACAGGTTGATACAGCTATTGGCATTACCATTTTTTAAAGTTGCACTTTTTAATAATTTTTTTCTTTTGTGATGCTTTAACACCTTGTTACTATTAAAGTACTAGCCTACACTGATAATTCTAAAATCAAAGTTCTAGGCTGTTTTAATGCCAAGTTTACTTACAAGGGCGATACATTTGTTTCAACTGTGTATGTTGTAAGACCTTGTAGATGCTCATTATGTAAAGACCTAATCCAAGTTTTACAGATTACGATTGACGGAGCTTCACTTTCATGTTTTGCAAATGGGGTACCTACTACTAATACTCATGCTCCTTCTACTGCTGTTCATACTGCTGTGGAAGATAAAAATAATTCTACCGATGTTCAATTAACTCCTCCACTTGAACCTTAGTTTTCCGATTTGTTCACAGATGAAATCGGTCTCATCACGGGTTCTCAACACAAGATTAACTAAAGCCAAGAGCGCAACTGGTTCAACAAAACTTACGACACATTCCCTTTGTTGTGAGGGATAAGGTCACCAGAGAATTGCAGAAGCTGGAAGCATGAGGGGTCATTGAAAAGGTCCGCGGTCCTTTTGATTGGGTTTCCCCAATAGTGGTTGTTTGGCGAAACCAGAATGCAAAAATGCATTGTGGTTTCGATTATGTAACTTGAGCAGTTTTCTTCATGAATCTGACATGATGTATAGTGAGAGTGAACAGTAAACTTGATATTAGTAATACAGTGAAAAGCAGTGTGATGTGGCAAACAATAAATCCACAACGACACAGTCTGGTCTGAAATGACCATTGACCTCAACACTATATATGACATCTGTCCTTGTTGAAATATTGTGTAAAACATCCTTTCAAATTTTGACCCCTTGTGAACTCAAACGACCATCGACCTCCGTCCACAACATTAGGCATTTTTTTCATGTACTCAATGTGGTACAATTACATACCAAATGTGCGATCTGTCCAAGCTTCATTTGGGATATTATGTGTAGGAAGGTGAGTTAGTGTATAGAGACAGGTTAGAGGGCAGTGAAGTAAATGTTTGGCATCTATTGACTTCAAATGACCTTTGTTCTCCACCAAATGCAAAAGTAGGCTCCTTAAATTTAATATGGTACATCTACAAATATATATCTGTCCAATGTTCCCTTCTTCTAATATCTTTCACAATCTGACTTGTTGTCCCCAAATGAACTTTGACCTCCACTGAAATCCTTATGCTTCTTTTACTCAATGTTATACACCTCCATACTAAGTATGAGATCTGCCTAAGCTTGTAATATGGAGATATCATGTTTACAAGATTATCACAATATGACCTATTATGACCCCAAATGACCTTTGACCTCCATCAAAACACTATGCTTCTTCCACTATATGTGGTACTTCTATACCTTAAATATCAGGTCTGCCCTAGCTTTCCTTATTTCAATATCGTGTTTACAAGGTTTTCACAATTTGACCTCTGGTGACCCCAAACTAATTGTGACATCCGCCAAAAACAATAGGCTCCTTTTAAAAAATGTGGTGCTTCTATGCACCTAATATGAGGTCTGCTCAAGCTTCCCTTCTTGAGATATCGTGTTTACAAGGATTTCAAAATTTGACCCCGGTGAACCAAAATTAACTTTGACCTCCACCAAAAACAAAAGTCTTCTTGTGCGCAAAGTGGTACTCACAGTTAGGTCTGTCCATGCTCCACAATCACACTCACACAACCACACACATGAATGCAAAGGTTACGATTGTCATTGAAACCAACAATGGAAAAATAAGAAATTGTGTTGATTTACGGAAATTGAACAAAAATGTGGTGGTAGAAAAACACCCTATTTCCACACATTGAAGAGTTGCTTACAAAATTGTAGAGAGCTAAATATTTTTTCAAAGTGTGACGTTATGTCAGCGTACCATCAATTGGAATTATATGAGAGTCGCAATCTCACTATTTTCTTTACTCACGATGGTGTATATCGATAGACGTGTCAGCTTCGGTCTGGTGTCTGGTCCTGTATGTTTCGGGAAAGTCATGCAGTTGATTCTTGATGGCTTACCAGACGTACTTTGCTATTTAGATGATAGTGTGGTTAACGAGAATACGCCATTCAGATATGAAACCGAAGTCAAAGTATGGCTTCAATGCTAGTTAAATTCAATTACTTGGTCATGTTGTTACCAAGGAAGGCATTTGCCTTGCGCCTGACTTTGGTCAAGCAATTAAAAGTGCACAAGCGCCGCAGTCCGTTGGAGAAATCAAGTCATTTCTCGGCTTAGTGGGCTAGTATGCTAAATTTGTCCCTAACTTCGTTATGAAAGTGCAGCCTATAAGGGCCATACAGCTTGTAAAGAAGCGTTTTTAGTGGACGCAGGAAGCACATGGGGCTGTTAAGCAAATGAAAGCGTCTATTTCCACTAATGGGGGCGGACTCACTTTGTTTGATTTTTCAAGCGACGTTTACATTACTGCTGATGCTTCCAATCGTGGAATTGCCACAAAAACGACCCAGCTTCACGATGGTGACAAGCGACTAGTCATGTGCGCTTTGCGTAAATTATCAGAGTGCGAACAGAGATGCATTTATGGGGGCGACGTTTCACTCTCCGTACTGAGGCACTTACTACTCTAATTTCTATATCAGGTACGGATCATAGACTATTGCGTATTGCTAGATGGGCACCTAGACTAGTGAATCATAATTATGCTGTTGAGCACAAACCAGCCAAACTGAACACTGTACATAGCAGATGATCTCTCAGGATTTCCCCTTCCTACAACTTCTGAAAATTATCCAAATAACGAGGAAGACACTGAATGTATCTGTCAACTAACTGTTGCGTGCCAAAGGGTTAGTAAAGATAAGTTACAAGATGCTTTACTCAATGCTGTTGTTTATGCTGGTGTCCGACTATGTTGTTCATAGATGGCCGCATGACAAGTGCATACTTTCCGAAGCCTTTCTGCCCTATTCTCGAATTCAACGCGAGCTGTCTCTACATGGTGTTATTCTATTCAGGAGGGAGGGAATTGCTGTTCCACCATCCCTTACACCCTGTGTTTTAAAAAACGATACTGCACACGAGGGTCACCAAGGTGTGGTCCGTACTAAACAAAGAGGAAGGCAGCTCCTCTGGTGGCCACTCATGGTCATTAACAAATCGAGACCATGATTAACAATTGTACAATATGCCAATTACATGATAAGACGTCTAGGATCCGGACCTAGCACTATGCAACCTGTTCAATATCAAACTAAACCCTGTTCAAGGGAAGCAATGGATATCGTTGGTCCGTACAACACTATGCCTCAGAACGCCAGATTTGTCATTACACTCATTGATTTTCGCAGTAAGTGGCCAAGAGGTTGGCTTCACTGCTAATGTTACATCTGAAAGTTTCATTGATTTCCTAAAAATTATATTCAGTAGCTGGGAAGGATTCCCCGAGGAAATCGTAACAGACAATGGATCACATTTCGCATCACACAAAAATTTGAAACATTTCTGGGTGAACGTAATATCAAACAAACTAAGTCTTCTGTGTACCATCCACAAGGTCACGGGGAGATAGAAAGATTCAATAAAATTTACATGTTTTCTTTACTACGACAGTTTCACTCCAATATTTAGAGCTGTTCGAGAATTCCTAGGAGTTTATCAATCTACCGACCATGTTACGACTGGTACTGAACCATCCATTTTCTCCATAACAGGCACCTGAAAACTAAATTGGACATTACTGGGATTACCAAGGGTCCCCTGTCTGTGAATATTGAAACAGTCAATGATCTTGTGCAAAAGCAGTAGACCAAAAGTAGACTGTATTTTGACAAAAGCCATCATGTCAAGAAACCAGGTTTTATATATTTTCCATTATTATTACATATGAGTAGTCTAGATCTGGAGGCTGTGGAAGAAAGACATTACAACAGCAGAAACATACTACTATTTGTCTGTGTCTTCATTTTACTATTTGTGTGCAACATAACAGCTTCCAAAGATATTCCCACACGTGAACAAATTCTGCATCTCAAATTTGATATTCACAAACAACTTTTGACCATCACTTTAATCAATTCAGATATAATGTAAGATCTAACTCAACCTGGTTCTGTCCTACTGTAATCCGAGACAAATGGATCTGGTGCAACCATGACTACCAGGTAAATGTCATACTGTAGCATAGCTGCACAATTATAGCCTTTCCTATATATACAATGATAACAGACACAGAGCTTAAACTAAAGACTGGGAATAATTGCCCTCCAACAGTCTTGAATGTTATAAATGTGTGCGAAGACATTGAAGATCTTACGCATACATTATCAATGCAAAAATCTACTAAACACACAGTTACATTTGTGATGTAATACTCTAACCATTTCATGTACAGCACTTTGTTAAATGCAAAATAATGACATCCAGTAACAATTTTATGATTCCAATTACACTTTGCTGTAAACTTCTGTTCATGGCATGGGACATCATCTATTTATCTAACATGAATCACTCTTTGAAGCATTAATTTGCCAAAGTGTGTTATCATCATCGCACCCAGTGAAGACATATAGTTTACACACATACCAAATAGACTTACAATTACTCCTGAGGAGTTATACACCTTGTAGGAGCCTCCAGTGAGTCCAGGCACAGTGATTTTGTAAACATCGAGATAAATCAAGCCTTCGAGGCCAGGCAAAAAACCGGGGATTGTTGCAGTCTGTGCAGAGAAGGGAGCGAAGAGAAAAACAAGTCATCTGGGGTATTTTGTTTTCCAAAGACCGTCCAGCATCTGTGATTTTCCGTCTGGGATTAGTTCCAGTGTGAAACTGATTAAATTACAGTTATGGTATAGTCAAACACTTTCAGCCCAGCCAATTATCTTTTACACAATTAGGAAGGACAGAATGCTACAATTAAGCATTTTATATAATTGATTCCACTAAAAAGGAAGTGGACTTTATTTCATGTTCCTAACAATCATAAATACATGCACTCAGCCATTTTTCATCGCAATCGGTTGAAAAAAGTTAGGAATCAGACTTTGAAGGGTGTGGGGGGGGGGGGGGTAGTGCTCCTGTGATTGCCTTAAGAAGAACCAGGAGAGTCTGCACAATGTTGCATAATCATCCTCAAATGCTTGTCTGGCTGATGAGAAGCCAGATATAAGTAGATGGTTCTAGCACCCAATGTTAACGTATATTTCATTTACACACTGATCAGAAGCATGATGGTGGCTGTTCTCCTAAACGTACCAGTGGGTTTCCCCTGATAGCTAATAAACTCTCTGAAGCCCCCATTATGTCCTGTTGTCCTTTGCTTCAGTTTCCAGTCTATGTGATTGTGAATTTCAAGTGCTCAGATCTGCAGCATCTATGGAAAGAGTATGCAAAATAAAATGTCAGTATGATTTAAATATATACATACCATAAGATGGACGGCCACACCTTAATTTCAGTCTTAGAACTGAAATACTAACCAATCTTTCAAAATCTATGTGGACCAGAACACTACAAAACGAAGCAACAATTGTGCCTTCTGTGCAGTAACGCGTAGCTCATTCCCTTCACTCCCATACACAGTTTACGCGGTACTACTTTCTACTCAGCCAATTCACTACTATATTCTATCCATCGGTATGTATCTTAGGTGATAATTACATTTCATCAATCATCGACCACTATATCATTTCTTTAAATAGATTTTAAGTTTAGGTAACTTTTTGCGGGAGGGGAGATATTTAGAGACATCTCAACAATTTCATGGTCGCTTATGCCTTGAATGACTTTAGTTGAGGTGAAAGCTGAAGAATTGTTAGTGAGAACTAGATCAAGGATGTTATTGTCTCTGGTGGGTGACTGTACGATTTGTGTGAGGTTGAATGAGTCAGCTACTTCAAGAAGGATTTTTGCTGCTTCGGAGGAAGCAAGTGTGTCTGAAATAATGTTTTGGCTCCAGTCAATGTTGGGTTGGTTGAAATCGCCAGCAAGTACAACATTATTTTTGTCACAATCTTTGCCCATTTTTTGGAGGTTTTTTTCAACTCTTGAAGGCTAGAAAGATAAATGTAACTGGGCCTGTAAAGGTTCCTATATACATGCCCTTTTTCTTAGGGAATTGTAATTTGGTCCAGATTATCTAACAATTAAATCCAATTTTGTGAGCTCAGTGAAAATCAGGTGTCTTTTTATTGACTGTCATACTCCACCATAACCATTTGGACTTCTATCTTTACAAATGACTGCATAATTTTCTGGAAAAGATTTCTGAATTGTTCATTTCCGGTTTAAGCCAAGTCTCTGTGCCGATAATGACATCTGGGTCTTTTTCTTTGATAAGACTTGCTATGGGGGCTTGCTTGTTACAAACACTCTGGAAGTTTATGACAAGAAAAACCTGTCTTGAGTTGGTTTGATCTTGTGATGGTGGTTGGACCCCAAGTCAACGCCAGGGGTACAATTTTGAAGTAGTTCGTACGAGTTAGTGCAGCTGATGGAATTGCTATTTGAGAAGAAAAAAATGGAGAAGTTCATGAAGTCGCAAACATCACACACCCAGTTACAACTAGAGTGCATTTAGCTCGCTGTAGTCATCACTTTTACAACACTTAGTGTGGATCCATTGATCACAGCTGTCGCACTGCACTGCTTTTTGTGTACGACCCTGGATACCACACATGCCGCAATGTGCTGAACATTCTACACAAAACCAATCGTCATTTGAGGAACCAAGGGTATTGTAAGCTGCATTACTGATACCTGTTCACTAATTATGAACCCATAAACTCTCTGGTTATTTTTCACAGATATTTTACTAGTGTTCGACCGATAATCGGCATCAGGCCGAATATCAGACAATTCGGTAATCGGCATCGGCAAAATCCATTGCGCTACCAATTATGCGGAACCGATTAAAATGTTCCACATAAAGGACTGTTTTTTTTCCGCGCTTTTGATTCACCACAACCACAAAGGGAAAAGAATTTAGATCATTCGATAAAACGCTTTTCATAGCCGGAGAGGGTAACGGTTAAATTCCCTCACGCGAGATTGTACTAATGCTCTTCAATATAATATCTAGTTTTGGCAGTTAACATCATACAATATACCCGCAATAAGCTTAGGTGGACGACGTAATTTTTTTCTTTCCACTTTGCTTCAAGTTCTTGCATCCAACAAAACATCCTGTTACCCATGTTTAACGATTGATAAGAAAGATTTAGTGTCTTGACTAAATATAATACCCCCCAAAAGTATACCTTTAAACCACTTTGACCGTTTCACCGTACGTGAAAACTGGAAAGTGAAAATGATAACATCAGGCTTTGCTCATTGTGAGTTCTACGTACATTAGGCTAGTTTGCAAATGTGCCCTAGACTTTACAATGCGATAAAATGATGAAATCAAGGCGCCAAACACTCCTAAAATCCCTTATAATGTGTGACGACAGTCCCTCATTTTTCCCTGACGGCATGTACCATACGTGGTAAAATAGCCCCTTTAAGTAACTGAACTCCCGCAACCGACTTAAGCAATTCTGATTTCC
This sequence comes from Apostichopus japonicus, assembly GCF_037975245.1. Taxonomy (NCBI): domain Eukaryota; kingdom Metazoa; phylum Echinodermata; class Holothuroidea; order Aspidochirotida; family Stichopodidae; genus Apostichopus; species Apostichopus japonicus. The sequence goes on from NC_092562.1 coordinate 2,237,221, forward strand.
AGCGACACGCGCGATAAAGTCAATGGTACTTTAGTTTGTTATTTCTCGCACATGTAGTTTAGTCAACGGAGAAGCGCCATTGACTTACTGTGTGTAATCGTTTGAAACTTATTAGCTTATTAGCCTCATTTCGGAAGTTTTCCCTCGCTGATGGTAATCATTGAAAACTTGAAGCAACCGTCCGGGATTGTATTATTTTTGATATCAGATTATATATTGCGATATCATATTACAAAATTACGAATATTTTAATATCGGTTTTTTTTTTCATTTTATTTACGTCATTGGTTACTAATTCCCCCCTTCTGTATTCTGTACAACACTGCCGTTTACTGTGTTGTGGTGGGATGGAAATATTGCTATTCATCGTTATAAACATACCAGTGTCATGCCAGTGTATGTATTACAATGTCCTTTATTTGCTTTAGTGTGAACCGTGAAGTCTTTCATTTACATCTCTGATTGTATTTTCTTAGAAGTTGATAATCATGCATATCACTTAATAATATATTAGGACAGTTCCACGAAAACGATGAAATAATCGGCATCGGCCCGACTGTCACATGAACTAATCGGCTATCGGTAATAACCGATTATCATATAATCGTTCGAACACTATATTTTACAAGCGGTTTTTGAAGCAGGGCCTTGGTTGCGATGTCACCAGAAGAGGGTAATTCATAACAGGAATAACTTTCTCCAGTGAGAGTTAAATTTTGACAACTTCCAATTTGAACTTGAAGAATGAAAATGCCCATCAATACCAAGATAATTTGATAAAGTGTGATTTAATAATCACTTGATCCAAACAGCACAACAAACCCAGTTTTTGGAGCATTTAAAGGCAAATTTGATCTCTGAGATGAGTAATTAAGGCTGCGACGAACACAAGAAGTTTGGAGAGCAATAGACTTTTGAGTATGTTAGCAAGAACAGCACAGAGATGATAAGGTTGTGGTTGAAAATGAGCATGATAAATAATAAATAAATGAAATGAGAAAAATTGAAATAAAACAAACGATAAACTTACTCAAGGTTAAATGCGTGCCGATCACCAAAGTAAAAATCTGGTGTAATTCAAGTAGTATGTTCGGCTACTTCAACCGGTTGGCAAAACTACACATATAAACAGATACGGAAAATCAACCAAAATAGGCAAACAAACACAAACAAGACACATCAATGTGAGAAGAATGTACCGATAACTGAACAAAACACTATAAATGCGTTCAAGCTGGAAAATCTGAATTTGTTGTTGTTGAACCAGGTATTTCTATTTTCAGGGATATCGGCAGCTTACGAATATAATTTCGTACATTCGCTTCCTTCAATCCACGTACGACGGCTGCACTGTGGCTGTGTCTTATCATAAGCACTTCCGACTACGCCCGTCTATGCCAAGAAGTACTATATATATATATATATATATATATATATAAATATATATATATATATATATATATATATATATATATATATATATATATATATGTAAACACTGTGCGTCATATTTATTTTCGTTGATTACGTACCAGAATGGAGTCTGTGTACAAATGGTCCTCGGTCCTCGTTCTTTCACAAAATTCTGTATTTCTGAAACCTCTTTCTAGAGTTGTATCTTCGTTTCGAAGGAATGAATATAGAGTGCTATGCCCCAAGCAATGAATTGATCAGCACAGTACGAATGAGTTCAGTCACGGTTGGTTTTTGCTACCCTCTACAATGTACAATTTTCCTTTTCGTGTTGCTATCATAGAAACGGAAGGGTAGCATGACGACAGGGCTAAATATATTGCTCTCACACTGAGCGAAAGAAGCCAAAAGTATTTTAATGACGTAAAACAGCTTATGACGTAACGAGTAACCAGTCATAATCGCAAATTCCAATTGAAAATCCGCCCTTTAGTAAGACTGTCGATCATTTTTCGCCACTGGCCACTTCTACACCTTTCAAGGTTATTGGTTCATGATAACACACAAGGGAACGAGCATGAAAATTCACTTCCTCCACTCAAATGTCTTCTGCGAGAGCCTATACAAATGCCCGAGACAGTTAAACTGTTATGGCAGCGGTATTAACAGGCGCATTTTTAAATGTTCAGGTTTGCAAAATACTTTTTTACCATGGCTTCAACAAGTTACAACGGCCTCCCGAGAAAGAAAGAAATTAGAATGTGTTATCCATGTTTCAAAGTCGTTCCCAATTAGCCAGCCTAGTGGTAACAATAGTACACAGCTCTAGTCTAACGTCTACTTAACTGTTAAGGCTAAGCAATCGCTTATGCTAACACAAATATGGTTGGCTGCCTAATTTCTGTGCGCCCTTTGTCACGGCAACAAAGAGAGTTTTTGTATTCGTGGGCGTAGTAAAGTCAGCGTTTCAAATGACGACGGTAGGTAAACTGTTATGGCAGTGGCATTAAAGGGCGCATTTTTAAATGTGCAGGTTTGATTGAAAGAAAGAAAGAAAGAAAGAAAGAAAGAAAGAAAGAAAGAAAGAAAGAAAGAAAGAAAGAAAGAAAGAAAGAAAGAAAGAAAGAAAGAAAGAAAGAAAGAAAGAAAGAAAGAAAGAAAGAAAGAAAGAAAGAAAGAAAGAAAGAAAGAAAGAAAGAAAGAAAGAAAGAAAGAAAGAAAGAAAGAAAGAAAGAAAGAAAGAAAGAAAGAAAGAAAGAAAGAAAGAAAGAAAGAAAGAAAGAAAGAAAGAAAGAAAGAAAGAAAGAAAGAAAGAAAGAAAGAAAGAAAGAAAGAAAGAAAGAAAGAAAGAAAGAAAGAAAGAAAGAAAGAAAGAAAGAAAGAAAGAAAGAAAGAAAGAAAGAAAGAAAGAAAGAAAGAAAGAAAGAAAGAAAGAAAGAAAGAAAGAAAGAAAGAAAGAAAGAAAGAAAGAAAGAAAGAAAGAAAGAAAGAAAGAAACTTTCAACTTTCATATAGGCCTATACACAAACTTATGACAAACCATTGCTCTTTGCGTTTTTAACATAAACAACGGATTTTAACCCCACGTGTGAAGGTATCTTACAACATGGGTCTGTAAGTGAACAGAAATACAGATGGTGCTTGTTATTTTGCATGTTTTTGACTTGTTCAAACGTTACCTTTATTGCAAATAAAAAGTACATCAATGTGAGGGTGTGACTGCAGGCTAGAACCTTTATAAAGCAATGCAATTTATAAATTGGTTTCTTGAACCATTGTCTGTAACTTGGTGTTTTTTCAAAGTGAATAATCAGACTTTAAAGGTATGCTTTGTCATTCCTTCCACACACCAGTGTCCCAAAACAACAATTGGCTGAATGACATATTCATAGTGATATTGTTTTGTACAAAGAGCTCACACGGCAGCTAGCTCAGGCTACCTTGAGGATAAAGGGTATTTTACCAACACATCAGGTTAATATAGTAACATAACCTTTTCGTAGTAAATTCGAATAAATATTTTCGCATTAGTTACAGTTGATTTAGTTAAGCTTTGAGAGGAATTTACCATACATAAGTAAGTTTTCAAAGTTAAGTTACAATTATTATTTGTTGCTCAGTGTAGGTTTGAATGAATTGTCTGCTGTTGTGGAAGTTTTTGGATTCCAACAAAGGTGGTAAAGGTTAAAGTACCCAAACGTAATATAACTGCCTTTATACTTAAATGTATTTCAAAGGAAATTTAGATACATATTTTGTTTAAAAGTAAATTCATGTCGGATAATCATTCGCAAATTGATAAAAATCAGTTTAACACGTCCCAGTCGTAAACATTCAAGAAAAAGTTACTGAGCTTGTGGAGATACACTCTTTGTCAAGGCCTTTGATTAATTCAAAAGTGAGAGATATTTTGGAGCAGTGTCCTGAAAAAGGTTTTCACCTTGTTGAACAACTTAGAAATGCCTTTTTTTCAGGAGTATCCATTTGTGAAGAGTATACAAGTATCCAGTCAAGGATACACCGGAATTCTTGCCTCAAATAAATTAAGACAAAAATATGATCAAGAAAATGTTCATGTTGTAGAGGCTCAGGAAATTGCATTGGGAAGGTACAATGGTAAACTTTCTTTGAAAAAACTTTCTTTGTAGACACATTGGGGGAAATGTAAAAGGTACTGTTGTTTGTTTTAGCTGTGATAACCTTGATGCTCACCAAATTGTTAGATTTCTTGAGAGCTTTGGCCCAAATGACCTTATTGAATGTGTATGGCCACCAGCTCTGATTTACAAATCATAGATTTTGCAGCAGAAAATTGCGAAGTAAAAACAAGGAAAATAACACATACCACAACATTCGAGTCAGAGAAGACCCAACATTGTCTAGACTTCATGGTGTTAAAAATGACTGTGTTTTACATGAGTACTTAGAGCGCTTCCACATAACTGAGGGTCTTCCTTTTGATGTTTCCCATGATCTTTTAGAGGGCATTACACCCTACGATATAGCACTTTGTCCTAGCTACTTAATTTCTCCAAAAAAAACAGATGACTTTGGAATATTTCAACTCTCAGATACAGCATTTTCAGTACAAGCACTCCGACAGAGTAAATAGACCACAGGTAATTGAACAAAATTACAAGCAAAACAGGTAGTATTGGCGGTAATCAGTCTGAAAATTGGACACTATAACAGTTAACAAGGATATTGGTTTTGTGGTCAAATATTTTGAAAATAGATTTGCAAAGTATATGGGGATTGGGGGCATACATTGTTAAGGAGACAGATAAATTCAATCTAGTCCATCATAGAGACTTTGCTGATTTATATCCATTGGCATGATATTCAAATCATGGACATAATTAGGTAGTAGTCAAGCGACAGTATGGAACCTTTGAAATTAAGGTTGATAATTTCTGCCTCGGAAATCAGGAAGCTCTGCCTTCAGAAGCGCCCAAATTCAGTTGAAAGTTTGAAACAAATAATTGAAAATAAAGAAAACATTAACTATGAGTTTAATAGACAGTATGCAGATTCAGATTTTGGGGGAGATATGGTAAATTTAGTCATCATTAGTGATTTAGTCCAGAATTTTGCAACAGTTAAAATAGTTCCCAAAGCAACACCCATTCCAGTACTTTCTCCTCTTGATTTAAGCAGTGCAAGCTGCAGACTAGTATTCTTCCTTATGGTAACTTATTAGATGAAAGCTCACAGGATACAATGAGTGTCAGCTCCTTTGATGATATGCAGTCTTTGCATATGAAACTAAGACAGGGTTCATGACCAGAGCAACTTTCAAGCTAATACCGGAATTACAGTTATTGTTTGATTTATGTAATGCAAACTACAAATCTTGTAAAGATCAACTTGCACTGGGCAAGGACATGGAAAGCCAATATTTTGATGCAATATCAAATGAAAAGTGGCAATGTAAACCCTATCCAACAAACTTGGAGTATATTGATGTTGCAAAAGCAATTCTGGCAAAGAATCAATGTCTGACAGAAAAGGGATCTGTATCTCATTATGATGAACTGGTTAACAGTCTAAAGTTAAAAATGGGCAAAATCTATGCAAAAGAGAAAGCTGGGTTGTTTGGAAATGAAGGTCAATTCAATAAAAAGATTGACCACTGGCAGTGAGACATCAACACCAAAACCTAAAGACCGAAGAGGGTCGAGTTCACCTACCTCCCGGAGCTTCCTACGGTAATAAGCACAACACAACTATGAAAATCTACCGAACCCGTCTAATCACAGAAATGTCAAAAAGAACAAGAATATGATAACGATCCGTTCTCATATGGGTCTTACATTTGCTTACAGAAGGAGGTAGTTAGTAATGAACACACCACCAGTCAAAGACGTACTTGAACGATGGCCCGTTCTTTTCCATGAAAGTAAAGTAAGTGATATTACTTCGGTTAGTGTAAGGTTCATTTTCCTGTAATAATATTTAGCTATATCATATCTATGTTGGATATATTTAAGTTGAAATGATGATTCTTAATGATTCCAAAACTGAATGTTCACAATGTTATTCGACTTGCAAATAACCATGAATCCTACATTGTCAAAAACTGCTGATGCTTGGAAGCTCCCACAAACTGATATCTTACGGTCACCATTTTATCTTTGTAACCATAACTTTGACACAACTTTGAACAACGATAGGATCTAATTGAAATGTATACTTATTGTGAGAATTACCGTACACACGGTCTCCATATAAATTGCAAAGCCACTTTAATTTATGCCAAAGAATCTACCATATGACGTATAGCAGCAACCAATCAAAGCATTGGCTTCACTTGGTATTTGCCTTAAAAAAGGGGATATTCATAGTATTTGTGGCTAAATGTGAAAGACTGCATTGACTCCTTACATGAGTGATCATTCTGGACACTCAAAGAGTAAAACTTACAAAAAGCAATCTTCCAAGCGAGACGATCACCCAAATTGGAATTGGTGTCAAGTCCGAGTGCACAACAATGGACTGGAGTACTATAAACGTGTATATTAAATAATTCTTCGTGGGCATAGGGGTGGGATCTACATTAAATACGCGTTTGCTGGTACTTCGTTCAGAGGTGTTGTTATTGTTTGTTGTGTAAAGCAATCAATCTTTTTAAAGCTTTATACAACAGACACATCCCTACATATGATTCATTGATGAACTGTCACTGTAGGTGCGTGTTTTGTAACTTACCAGGTAGAAACAACTAAACACAACAACAATGTGACACAACAATGTTAACACATTGTTAATAACAGATGATATACTGTAGCCAGCAATAAAAGTATGATTTCATGTACCGTATAAGAATTCAAAATCAGAACAATTTGGTAGCTAGGAAAGTTTTTAAGGAAGATGGTTACGCATTTCTTAAAGAGCAATGGCCTGCCGTTATTACGATTCCTCATTCCGATAAACAGTTAATAGAAATGCTGTTTTGCCTGCAGCATTACACCAGGGAGTTGAAAATAATATGTATCTGTTTGCACAACTCGTAAATTTAATCCCTCAGTGACGAAATGTAAATTGTGTAGACCAGTGTACAGTGACGCAAGATTCGGGAATTCAGTAGCATTCCAAACACTTTTGTCAAACGCTTTTGGAATGAATATCTTTCTTTCTTTCCAAAAACTTCTCAAAAGAACCAAAATTTCTTCCAATCCTTTGTACAGTTGATTGAATTTGTTTGAAAACAAATACATCATAATAATCAACCGCAAAGTACAAGGTTAAGCGCACTCCCGTTACAAAGATTTTCATGCTGAAAGTAGTGAATTATGCGTTTCCAAAGTTCCTGTGATTTGATTGCAAGTCTAATAGTCCCTTACCATGATTGTCTACGAACATTCTTGCATCTATAGTGCTCAATGAAAACAAAGTACTTTGTTTAAATAATAATATTAGTAATACTTATTTATGTAGCGCATTGAACCGACGGTCTCAATGCAACTAACTTTAACGTGACTGTCCCCTGTGTAGAGACACTATACGCTATCATATGTGTACACTCATATATCATAAAGTTAGGTGTTGTTGACCCACATATGACAAGAAGCACTCATGGTAGTAAGTTGTAGTCGAATTTGTTTCTAAAAATATCACGTATATTTGAATCATTCTCTGATCACAAAATGTTATGAGATGAGACAATTTATGAATTTTGTGGGAAGCTAACATCACTGATACTGAAAAAGATTTTTCTTCTCACAATATATTTGTTCTCTCCGCATGATGAGTTACTAAAGTAATATGTGCATTTACACCACAGTAATTTCTTCATCACAAACTTGCAAACACTTTTGCGGTCCCTTTGACCACGTGCTTCAATTACTTTTTATTACGAGTGAAAATTATATACTTCATACTCCATCAAATTGGCAATTGAGTTTTTAATCGACATTTCGTGAAAAGTTATTTACATCATGTAATAGGAAAGGCGTCGGAACTGGCTGGGATTGGGCTGACTTGTTTATATTGGTTGGTGAAAAAGAAAATGTTCAACTTTGAATAAATTGCATTGTGTAACTGATAATTGTTACTACAGGGGCTCATGAACGTTGCTCAAGCGCATCTCAGTCTGATAGCCAAGAGGTACTAGCAACAGAAACGTAAGACTAGAGATCAAGAAAGACGAAACACCGCCTGGGCTATTATTCTGCCGAAATTAAGCTTTGTAACCTGCATTATCGTCATGATCATACATATAATTTTATATCTGTTTCTTTTATATGTATTAACCTTTTAGTAATCATTCTTAACAACTAATAGTAATATTTTATATTTTGAATATTAGCCTACTTTATAGTTTAAATGTATTTTGTACTCCTTTTTAAAAAAAAAATTGTTGATATTTATACTGGTTTCAATAAACATTCAGCATCGCCTGAAAAAGTAAGTTAAGCTTAGTAGGGGAAAAGGATCAGGAGGGACAATCAAGTCCCCATTAAGGACCCTATGGGAGAGTTACCTGTTAATGTTGCTCTCACGGTTGTAACGATTTGTGCAGCCAAAAGCTGAGCAGGAAATAACATTTTTGGTACATTGGACGGTTTCTCCATTGTCCACATCCATTGGATTGTGGTACGCGCCGTTTAATTCTGGACAAACCTTTTTACCCAACATCGCATGATTCCTCGACGTCACTGATTGTTCAATGACGTCATTCTCCCTTTATTGTTTTAATTCTATGGTTTGATCACTCTGTGGAGAATGTCAGGCTGTATATCATATTTCAACACATCAACTTATTTGCCTCCTGGCGTCTATCTTTGCGCAGGGTACTCATGTTCGGTGGACAGTCCAAAGTTTAGGTGAGAATTAGTTCAGACTAGTGGAACACTCTCTATATTTATATATATATTTATATACATATATATATATATATATATATATATATATAGATATATAATTGAAATCATAATATATATATATATATACATATATATATATATATATATATATATATTTTATATATAGATATATTTTCAGTATATATATTATGACGAACTATGTCGAGGGAATCCTAACTGTTGGTGGCTGGAACCGCGGCCCAGCCCTCTATCCGGTACTGAAACATACATATAATACTGTCATAAAAAAAAAAACATAAATATCGACTGATTAATACTAACAGTTGGGGGTGTATTGCCATAGAAAGAAAAGAATACTGAGTTGTGATAAAATACAAATATATTGTAAATATATAAATAACATTTAATGAGCAGTATTGGTATTAGCAGAATATATCGTAAATGAGCTAAAAGAAAGTCACACAAAGTGACCACAAATAAAGAATTTACAGTTCATTCTGTTTCTACTGAACTTATATAGGTTCTTTAAATTCCCACCCTAAATCCAAAATATCACCAGCTACAACACGCTTCCCCTCGAATATCCTCAATGGATAAAAAAAAATTCCTGCGGTTTTGAAGTTTTCCAGCAATTCCTAAATGTGCTACAATATAAAGACACTGTTGATGATCGTTCAGTCCCAGCTATCGATACAACCATTCTCTCTCTCTGGCATTCTGCAATAGTTAAGTGGACGTTACTATCAGCCTGCTAATCAAACCTGCCAACCTATCTTTTACAAACAAAATAAAATGTGAGATTTAAAATTTGCCATCCCCAGAAATCTGGAGACTAAGATAGTACAGGGAGAATTGGGCAAAATCCAACCGTGTAATGTAGGTAGCGATGTAAATAGTAACAAAGAAACAAATTTTGGGCTGGCCACATCACCAATGCGAAAATATAGGTTACACAAGACTAATTCTCACTGTAACAGTTAGCACTGCGGAATGGATAGAAATGTGTCTTGGCTAAAAAGGGACGATCCTTATACGGTCATAGCTTTGCTAGGGAAGCCAGTTGGAAGCGACCTTGCTTACCTTGTAACCAGGGATCACCCAGAAAGTAGCAAGGAAGGGATTTCAAGAAATCCTTGTTTTTTTTGTATCTATATTGGTCATTGATTTATATTATATGATAAAAAAAGGAACTCTTTGTTTTAAAAAGAAATTTGGCAAGGAAGGGATTTCAAGAGATCTTGGTTTTTTTTCATGTCTCTATATTGTTCATTTACTTACATTTTGTAATAAAAAAGGAATTCTTAGTTTAAACAAAATACTTGGCAAGAAAGGGATTTCAAGAGATCTTGGATTTTTTGTCTGTGTGTGTCTGTCTATATTGTTCATATAATTACATTAGATAATAAAAAAAGAGTTCTTTGTTTTAATGCAGGTTTCACTGGATATCTTCTCTTAAACTTTGCACCCTTTGAACAGACGCTATAGTTTCAAATGAAGATTTTCTGTGATACTTCAAAGACTGACATTCTGTACAGATGCTAATCTCTACATCATTAATTAATTACAGATTAATTATAATATTATTAAAGGTAACCAAGCCTCCAAATCCAAGACAGAACTTCCTTCAAACCAGGTTTCAATATTATATACATTTGAAAAATAATTTTCATATGAATCCCATTTTTTAATCTTAAAGCAGCATTAAGCTCATATATAAGCTTATATATAGGCTTAGGACATTCAATATGTCTACCAAATTTATTCTGAACCAACAATCCATTTTTAGCGTCAAATATCAGGTAATTAATTCTCAACCTACCTTGCACTTACTGTATTTGAAGTACAACAAAAGCAAGAAGAGACAAAGCCTCACATATTTACCTGAAGCCTTGTCCACATTTGATCAATGCAAGGAGGACCTCGTACTACAATGGATGGTCAACAGGGTGGTGTGAACACACCATACTATCTCATACTACAGGGGATGGTCAACTTAGTGGTGTGAACACACGTGTACTATCTCATACTAAGAGGCATGGTCAACATGGTGGTGTGAACACACCATACTACTGGGGATGGTCAACTTAGTGGTGTGAACACATGCGTACTATCTCATACTACGAAAGATGGTCAACATGGTGGTGTGAACACACCATACTATCTCATACTGCGAAGGATGGTCAACTTAGTGGTGTAAACAGACGCGTACTATCTCATACTACGGGGGATGGTCAACTTAGTGGCGTACTCAGGATCGGACACTGTTATTATGATCTCCTTTTCACAAAGGATCGTGACCCCGCGAGGACAATCAAGATGTGTAGTGTGAACGCTCATGGTTAATGAGACCCCTGACCTCCTGTTACTAGCCCTATTCACTTAGGCAAAAACACACTATAAATTATAACTAGCTGACTTGCTTTGTAAAACAATCACTGTGCCCATTCCTCACTAACCTGATGCTCCTTCATTCAAAAGTGACCCACCACCGATTCTCATATGTGGAGGCGTCCCGGTCAGTGTGATTGCCTCCCTGATGGTAAGCAAGATCCCGATCCCCCCTTGCATTCTCAAATGTGGAACAAGGCTTCAGTAGAAAAACCAACTCAGTGGATGGCCGAGGGCTACATGGCATGCAACCTCTTACCCAGCTGCTTTATATCTACTGTACAAAAATAAATAATCAATGAACACTTTTATATTATGGAATAATACCCGACATGTGTGTTGTATACATCTTAAACAAATATTGGGTTTTCAAAGACTTGAAATACCTTGATGCACAAAATGCCATTGATTTTGAACGGAATGACGAATGACTTATATATTGACAAGTTCCCTGTAGGGAAACAAATGAACGAGTCTTCTCCTGTTCAACGTTTAAGTTATGATTGACAGGTCCAGATCTAGGGGGGAGAAGAGGGGTACATGGGGAGGAGTGTAGACTCCTAATTTAACCCCACACAAAAGTTAAAACCCCGACCTGCCCCTGATCGATAAATTGTTCATTGACTACAACAATACAAATATTAGGCTTACAGATTTCATCATGCAGTACCAAATATACAAAAAAGATAAAAACAAACGAGTTATATTAAAATCCATCCATGTTTTTTTTTTTTTTTCGTTTTTTACTTTTTCAAATTCTCATTAAAGCTCTGCAAGTCTTTAAAAAGCAATTCAACATGTTAGATATATTGGTGGCGAAGTTATGAAGCAAGGCTTGATTAATATTTCATAAATATTGCATTTTGTGCATCAGTGATGATACAAACATTTTCAGAAAGTATGACCTCATAATTAATTTTACCCATAATGTCCGCACTTCTGCTGTACAGTAATAGAATGTTTCGGGCGACTGGACTTCAACTACGTCGTTCTTTTGCCCTCTTTCGGCAAATCACGACAGCCGTCAGTAGCACACCTGCTTTCATCCTTACGTCCAGGTCACGTGGGAAGCTTCCCTTGATCCCGCTGGTCATCCGAGGACAAAATTCACCAATTCTGTAATTCCCACCTTGCGAAAATACCTGAATGATTAGAAGAGACTGATCCCGTTCCTTCTGATGTTTCATACTAAAATCTCATTTCGATAGAAATCATTTGATTGTGACTGGCCAAGTCTCATTTCAAATAATGGAGTTAAAAAGTCCAACATTTTTGAAATTTCGATTTCGATTTTTAACTGTGCCACTGTGAAAAGTGTCCGCCCGAAGAAATACTGAAGAGTTGCATCAAGTTCTGTAATTACCCATTTATAATCTTTCAATTTGTGGAGAAGAGAAAAATGTAGGAGAGTGTCTAAGTTTTAATTTGATTATCATCTGATCTTGCGTAATACTTGGCAGGTATGAACAAAAGGAAAGAAAATTAACCCACAAAGCTGCATTAATATCTTTTCTTTCTTTTTCTTTCTCTTCAAATCTTGGTATTACTTTAATCATTTCAGTTTGTCTCTTATCCTCTCTTGAGGACATCCACTTTATAAAATCTTACACTTATAGATAACTTTGCATTGTTTTGTCTGTTTTTGTCTTTACTTACATTGTACATGCTGCCTGAAACTGGTCTGACAAGCAAAACCGATTCTCCATTCTCATTCAAAATTTCATACTGCGGATTTGAGAGTGTCTCTTTCCTAGAAGAAAAAAACACAATATAGATTTTCATTTCATACTCTGATTCTTAAACCATAGATCTACTTTATTCCATTGCCTATCAAAATATAAAGATAGATATTTGATGTAATTATTTATAATACTTACTTTAATAGCTGGAAATTTCCTTTGAAACTTTCATGAGTGTTCCATGATTGTTGGAACTGTGCCATTCAATATATTCTTAGTATGACAAGAAGCCTGAAATCTTTGTGGCGACAATGACCAATTGCCAATGGATATAATTGCCCAGCCCGTGACCACTTAAAATGCCATCATAATTAAAAGATACAAAACAATTGCCTTTTGTGAAGCTAATGGTGCAAAAATGCTGCAAAGTATTACTGTGGATATAATTCACAGAGTATAGGCCTAGTACTGATAGTGTACATGTGACTGTTCTAGAAATGTTTTAAGACAAACATGAAATTCTTTCCTTTTTCTTGGAGCCAGGAAGGTACTGAATGTAAAGTAGCAGTCCTGTACATGTACATTGGTAGACTAATACTGTATGCCCTTGAAGATATTTGAGACATCTACAGTATGTTGCTACGAACAGTAGTTTATGCTGTCACAATTTCTAGATTGCACAATCGGCACACTTGAAGCAAGTAGGTGTGACATGAACAGAAGCAAGTTGAGCCCGAATGGACACTCACGTAATCTTAACATATCCGATCAAGACACCAGGAAGAGACGAGGGAGTGTTGTAATGAATACCGGCCACACAGTCGAAGACCCTGAGTGCGCCTCTCTTCTGAAAATCGTTGACTCGAAACACTTCTCTGTACAGGTTGTTTGCGAAGACTGACGAGGACACATGTTGGGCATGGTACACCTGGAATCAAAAGCAAATTATGACTATTCGTAGAAAGGAAATGTTTACTAGAAGGACGTTGAACTGTGACCTCGATATAATTTGATATTTAATGAGGAGTTCTACCTTCATGACATTTAATTCCACGTTTGACAGTGCTTGCTTCAAAAGATATTCCCTCAAGTGAAAAAGTTATGCATCTCAACTTTGATATTCACAAACATCTCTTTTACCATCACTTTAATCAATTCAGATATAATGTAAGATCTAGTTCAACCTGGTTCTGTCCTACTGTAATCACAGACAAATGGGATCTGTTGCAACCATGACTAACAGCTAAATGTAAACAAGTTCATACTGTAGCATACCTATAGCTGCACAATTATAGCCTTGCCTATTTATATACAATGATAACAGACACAGAGCTTAAACTAAGACTGGAGAATAATTTCCCTCCAACAGTCTTGAATGTTATAAATGTCATGTGTGCGAAGACATTGAAGATCTTACACATACATTATCAATGCACAAATCTGCTAAACACACAGTTACATTTGTAAAGTAATTTACTCTGATCATTTCACGTACAGCACTTTGTTAAATGCAAAATAATGACATCCAGTAAACTATTCTATGATACCAGTTACACTTTGCTGTAAACTTCTCTTCATGGCATGGAGCATCATCTACATCTCTGAAGAATCACATTTGGTTCAGTAAATTTCAAAACCAAATACCAAATATACCAAATAGACTTACAATTACTCCCGAGGAGTCGTGCACCTTGAAGGAGCTTCCGAAAGTTGATTTCTCATCGATTTTGTAAACATCGAGATTAACCAAGCCTTCGAGGCCAGGCAATAAACCAGGGATTGTTGCAATCTATGCAGAGAGGAGAGCAAAGACGAGGAAATCAAGTCCTTTGGAGTATTTTTGTTTTCCAAAGAACATGCGCCATCTGTGCATTTTCCTCTGTGATTAGTTCCAGTGTGATATTGATTAAAATATGTCAGTAATGGTGAAGTCACACACTCTCAGACCTACCAAGTTGTCTTTCACAAAATTAGGGAGCTTTACAATTTTTCCATCGCAAGAAATTGGGAGATTAGGGAATTACAGAGAGAATTGAGCAAAATCCGACTATAACAAATCTAGCAATATTAAAAGCAACATAGAAACTTTTTTATTATCTTACTCATCATCTTGACATAATAAACTGTATGTTAGGGGAATGTAGTTGTTGCACTATTACTGTATGTACATTAGAAGAGAATGTGAGATTGCCTTAAGAAGAACCAGGAGAGTCTGCACAATGTTGTATAATCATCCTCAATAGTGTCTAACTTCATCCTCTCGAATATAAATGTCTGGCTAATGAGAAGCCAGATAACATAGATGATTCTAGCACATAGTGATAACACCTTTACACACTGAGTCAGAAACAATTGTCAACTTACTTCGTATGATGGTGGCTGTTCTCCTACACATGTAGGTGGGTTTCCTGTGATAGCCCATAAACTCTGAGAAGCCCCCATTAAATCCTGTTGACCTTTGCTTTAGTTTCCCAGTTTAAACGATTGTAAATTAATCAAGTGCTCAGATCTACAGCATCTATGGAAAGATGATGCAAAATTAAATTTGAATGTGATCTGGATACATACATACCATAAGATGGCGGGCCACACCTTTATTCCAGCCCTAGAACCTAAATATAAACCAATCTTAAAAATCCATCTTGACCTGAGAACATACAAAACCAAAACACAATACTGCCACCTGTTTAGTACCCCAATGCTCATTCCCATCACTCCCATCCCCAAGGGGGGAATAACCAGCTGGAACTCATAATATAGGCTACTACTGTATAGATACAACCAGGGAATAGGCCATGTGTGTTATTTGCCTAGCCGCTTTATGAATAACACAGGCATAACTTCTCTTCCTCCATCTGTCATGTGAGTAACATGAGGCATTAAGTTCCCACTAGGTAGATGAAACGTACATCGGATATAGTATGCATAACATTGTCAATTTTCATCACACTGACAGAGTAAAAGGATATATAATGTGTAATGAGATGAAATCTGAAGACAGTACTGATTGTTAGTGTGTCTATCATATAGCAATTATCTCTTACTCTGGTTTAGAGAATCTGCCTCCTAGAAAGATTGTGAAACTTGATTATGGGATGGGGCTTCTATACATGCTGTACCATGCCTTAGACCGAGCACTTTAGAAGTAGACCTTTAGGATAGGCCAACTACTTTACAATACACAGAATAACATCATGCCTTCCTTCACAGGACTTCCTGTAGACCTAGCTGTTGTGTACACTGTAGGTCTAAGTATTAGATTATCATGGATGGGAAGGGCTTAATCAACAATGTATGTCAAGCCTACAGTGGTTGAATTTTGCCGGTACAGTTAACAAAGTGAATGAATGAATCTTCCGTTTAGTTATAATAGGAAACCAAATCATCCCAAGCATCAATTTGCAGTGTGCTAGTTGCTTGCTCAAAATCAAATACGCTAAACCTGAGGAGAGGCCTAGCCTGCACAGGGTGTAAATTCCTGTCCGTCAATACAAACACAATCCAAATGCTGATAGTGATAGCTGTGAACAGAACTTGGATACAGGTTTCAAATAAAAAGTGAATGCTTCCTTGCCCTTTTTCATTATTAAACCATATAATATTCATTATTAATATTATACTCATAATTATTATATTCATGATTAATAATCATTATTAAACCGTACCTGTTACAAGGTTGTGTAGGCCTAAGCATACCAAGTTAGAACTCTCGCAGAAAACCTACATACAGATATCCCATACAGACTACCCTACAAAGTACGTTGCTTTTCGTTGATTACATACCAGACTGCAGGCTGAGTACAAATGGTATCCTATTATTTTTGCCTCATCCTCCTTCTTTCATAGAATTATGTATTTCTGTGTCTTCTTCCTAGCGTTGTATCTTCGCTTCGAAAGAATGAATAAAAAGTGTTATACCCCAAGCAATAAGTTGATCAGCAAGGTACGTATGAGTTCAGTTGGTTATTTGCTACCCTTTACACTGTACTTTTTTCTTTTCATGTTGTGATTCACCCGGCGGGTGTACCAGCCTTAGTTAGATCCCCTTGTGGAGAATGTCAGGCCGGATATATTTCAACACATAAATTTGTTTGCCTCCCACTCCCAGGGAATTATTTTGACCCACAAAATATGTTGACCTTTGACACCGACCCTAAACACCTCTATCTGCACTATTTTAAAATTCCTCTCATCATTACATACATGACGTGTGGTTGATCGTTGTTCCAAAATGTTGACAAGCAGAAAATGGCCAAAAAAACAAAACAACTAAGTTTCTTAACCTTTGACCCATGCAGTCATCAATCAAGCTGACACGAGTTTACATGGTCAGGCACCTAACCACCAAGTTTGAACTTGATCGGACTTACTGTCTAGGAGGAGTTTCGGTAGGCCTATTAGTGAATCATTCGAGGTGAAAAATATGTTTTTTCAACAAGTGAATACGGACCATGACAACCAATATTCCATCATGCCTCAGCCGAACCTAAGCTATCCTAATTAATTAAAAAAAACTATTTAGGCTTATACAGCATTCCACAGTCATTTTACTATGATTGAGGTGAAACAGTATTTCACTGTGTGAGCCCCCCCCCCTCCCCCCCACACACACAAATGATAAAGCACTCAGTTTATGGTAAACCAAACAGTCAGTCTGCATTTGGAATATTCTCAGATGCAGCTAGATCAATAACAGTGAAGTTGCAGAACAGCAGGTTCATTGTTATGACCTAACGAAGCGAAAGTCCCAACAAGTTCCCAACAGAATATACGTAGTAGCACTACCGTTGGATTCTATGCAATGCAGCTTACTGCATATAGGACCATGGGCGTCAGCAGGTTTCAGAGAGTGAGGGGGACACTATACTATCTAAGCGGAGCGCCACCATTAGTTGGCGCGTAGCGTACCAGAAAATTTTGGGTACATAAGACCCCCTAGATCGCAGGAGACGGCCTTCCTGAGTCGTTTTTAGTTACATCAGAACCAGATCTGTGAGGAGAAAGTTTGTCTCACAAAACTAAATTCCGACAGAAAGTACTGGTAGAAAGATGCCGTTCTGACACCAAGGGAGACGAATTACACAGCGTCCATCTCAAACGAAATATTTTCGGTAGTTTGGTATCATATAATACCCTGCATACAGGCAGAATACTGTCTGTAGGGCCTAAAATATATGATATTACCTTCCTGGTGGGGTCTTCGACTTGTTTTCAAGTTGACTTGCGTCGTTTTCTCTGATTCACAGTGTAGGGCAAGGGGAATTCCATTTCTGGCGAGAAGGGGTGCTTCCACAAAACACTCTAAAACATCGTTCAAACATCGCACAAACTTTTATCAGAGGTCTCGGACGAAGCGGGGAGGGTGAATATCGGAGGAAGGGGGATAAAGGGCCAAGCACTGTTCTAATTTCCAGCGCAATTTATTGATAATGATTCTTAAGTTAGATTCTACTTGAATCAGCTCAGCAATTGTGATAGAAAATCGCGCATATGCATGTGATTTTTTAATAACTGCTCTGAAAAGTGGGGGGGGGGGGGGACAAATGATATGATATCCTCTCCACTTTTGAAAGTGGGGGGACATGTCCCCCCCCCCGTCCCCCACCTGTTGACGCCCATGTATAGGACCGTAGTCGATCATAAATTTTGCAAAAAAATGTTTTCAAAGACATCTTCCAAATTACGACCATGTTGCACGGAGATAAATAAGGGTTTTACGACGGGCCAGAGTAGTTACCTGTGTCTTCGCAAACTCAATTGTTAGGCTTTATGATTATTAGATGGTGTATAACGGAATCAGAAGTTGGAGAAAAAAGAGGGCGCCTGACATTAATTGCTTGGCTGGATTTATTGTGTAGCCTCTTTAAGGCGTTATTGATATTGTTTCCGTACCGAGACTTCGCCTACATATCTAACAGCGTAGGCCTGTATACATGTCTAAAGAGAAAGAGGGGAGCGAGACTAAAAGCAAACAGGCTATCAGACTAGAAGTTTTAATGCTTAAACGTCTAACTTGGCTTTGAAAATCCTGAACCCGGAAAACCGAATGGAAAGTAATTTATTGAGGAAGTCGTACGCCCCTCGCACAATGTCAAGTATATAGTAAAAGTGGTACAGGGCGCACGTTATAACTCTGTTGTGAACAAATCTCTTTTCATTAAGCGGGCTAGCGAGCCGAGAACAGCCAAAGGGCTAAGATCATGATGATGATTTATCTACGAATGGATACATATATATCTTTAGCGACCATGTAACTTGTCTGTAATGCGACAAAGCAATTATAAATATATTTAGTTTGTTTCACTAAAATTGCAGGACATAAAGTACATCGACATCGATGGAAGCATGCCAAGGGACATATGACTAACTGTCGAATCGCTTGATCACTGACGGAGAGCTACCCACTTAACTCAAATGATTTCACTTTCGAAATACATTTAAAACAATAAAAAATATTATAAACCTATATTAACAAATTAAATTCGGTATTTATATTAAATGAACACAACATAGATGTATATATTTGATTATTTCTGTACGCAGGCCGAGCCTCGATGAGTGACAATCATATATATTTCCGTGTTTCTGTGGATGGGAAAGTACTGTTCAATTAATATATTGAAAATTGAATGTTGCATTTATCGCGAACACGGTGTTGACATAGGCATCTCGTATATGGACAAGGAAAATGAGAGATTCAATCATGAAGATTAGCAGATGTGTTTTGATTGATTTTGATTTTCTATCGGTGACATTTTTTATCACACTGTTTTATCTTACAAAAGGTTAGTATATGTAAAAGGAATTTACTTTCAATCAATATAATTCTGGTTAATTATTTTTCTCGATTAGAAAAAAACCCGTCATATATTTAATGATAACTTAAACGCAAAGTATAGAAAATCAGTAATGTGGAAAAAAATATGAAAACGTAGGTTATATTATAACATTTTTATCGAGTTGTATGATTATAACATTATGGTTAAAGTAACAAAACAAAATTCCATCCATCCGAATTTCATTCGAGTTTAAAGCAGTGTTGTTATGTATTACGTCGTTAAGAAGTAACGCAAAGAAGATCCCGTTAATTAGTATTTCTTACATACACAAAGTATTTACTTGTATATTCTCTCTCTTGTTCTTATTCCGGGCTTTACCTCTGAACCACTAATACCTGATTCGGGGATGTATTGAAAAGACGTTTCCAAATTTGTTTTTCTTCTTCTCGAAATGTCTTCTTTTGGTTGATAATCGCTATATTAGCAACACGTACAAATATATCCTAAAATGTTGTAAATTTTTGTTCTACACTTAAGTTGCAATTAGCAAATATGCGTTTTGCAGTTCTATAGTTCAGATAACAATTTCTTTTAATGTTACGATATTATACCTGAATATCTAGATCTGCGGTGGGCAACCTACGGCCCGCGGGCCACATGCGGCCGCCAGTGATTTTTTTTTTTGTGGCCCGTGAGATGTCCCAAGGAAATGAAAAAATCAATCTATTTTACATCATCACAAAAACGAGCTAGCTGCTTAGAATTTACCGGTACTAATGATGTTGTCAGGTAAAGGCCTATTATCCCTATTAATTATCAACTGTACTGTATTGACATTACGTTTTTGTGAATACAGATTAAGTACACACACCTATTGCTTGAAAGTTCTAGGAATCAAAGTTTTAAATTCAACAGCAGGTCGTTTGGTTAGGTGCGGCCCAGTCAATGTTTCACTCCTTATATCTGGCCCATTCATTCAAAAAGGTTGCATACCTGTTGATCTAGATATAGAACAGTATGGCATTCTACTTTCTTTCTCAATACTCTGCAGCTCATGGGATCGAGCGGTTTGCAATGGTCGGTAGCTCTACGAATTTGTACTGCAAACTACCAAACGCGTCGGATGAAGTAACCATAGTATGGAAATTCAACAAAGAACGAATTTCAACATCACATTTCCGCAAATACAGCATATCTAACAAAACTGACTTTATCGAGAGAGATGGACACATTGCATCAGTCTTAAAGTTAACGAACCTCACCTTTCGAGATGCGGGAAATTACACCTGTCTTATTTTCTTACCGACCTCTGGCTCATTGAGTACCTATTATTTACTTCAAGTGCAAAGTAAGTAAAACCAACGTCTGCTAACGTACTGACATAAGATATATCCATCCATCCATCCATCCGCCCATCCATATATATATATATATATATATATATATATATATATATATATATATATATATATATATATATATATATATATATATATATATGTGTGTGTGTGTGTGTATATTTATTTATTTATAAATCGCATTGTTATGTCACCACCGTGTATCTATCATTGCATATATGGATTTGATGTAGGCTTTGCCGGTCTTATGAAGAAACGTATGCGGTAGGACGTGACATTTTACTGCTAACGAAATCCACGCATCATAACACTTTGTAAAATAAATTGTTGACAAGTTCGAGATTTGAAATCCTGTTCAAGTCACTGTCAATACCTCCGGCCAGCTCTTCTGGGACAATAATTAATGAAAAGCTAAGATTCATTCATATTTTTCTGCCGAACAGGTCTTCCACAGATCACAATGTTGAATTCGACACGGCGAAAGACAAAGACATTTTCAGCTTCTTGTTGTGCCGAGTTTGCCTTACCATTAAACCAAACTATGATAGAGTGGTCTGCAGAGTTTACCGACGAATTTATCATCACAAGTGAATTTCAAGAGGCACGCAGATTAGAGTCGAGGAATACAAAGCTATGCAGTAATGTGAACGTGAAAGCGGAAATTGTATTACGCGAAACAAACTTGACTTGTGTTATGAAAAACACATTCAACATTTCAGCAAATCTTAATGTACATGGCTTCTGTAAGTATATATATAATCCAAAAATTTATCAAAACTTCTTTTTTTTTCTTTATATATGTGACAGTATTTGGCCAGAATGATTGGTTTTATAAGACCAAACAAAAAAAAGACAAAACAATTGTTTTATAGAAACGAGTTGAAATTAAAAATAAATATTTGACTAATAAAGGGCAAATGACCATTTTTAAATGGGTTGATGTGTGCAAACCATGCAAATTCATTAACTGTTTCATATTACAGTAGTGATATTTAGATGTGAGTGGAATGCCAAGCACATACACTGAAAAGTTTGAATGATCTTACTTCGAGTGTGCCCTTAAAAATATAACTTCCCCTAACACACAGACACAATACCGTATTGCAATTGATGTTTAATTTTAAACTCTATTTTGTTCTAATAAAATGCTCATAAAAGTTCTCATAAAAGTTCACAATACATGAAGTAAGGGAAAACAGCCTGGCATCCGTCAACTTTCATTTCAAGCAGCAATAGATATTACTTCATGTCGAAATGTACGAAATTGGTATATTTTGAGCAAACTTATGCTATTAACAAATAGTAACATCCCCGTATCGTAGAAATAGCGAAAATAAGGCAGAGCAAGAATAAAAGTTTTAAAAAAAATCCTTCCTGTTATGTACGAGTATAGCGTGGAACTCAAGTATATACGTATATGAACGCAGTGCTGACAGAGTGAGAGGAATTGGGGGGTTTTTTTTGCAAGTGGTCTCGATGTAAGAGAATTCTAACATTTTCAGTTTTGTATCCGTATAATTTCCCATAAAACCAAGTTAGTATTATATATGATGGAACCGTCAAACAATTCAATCAAGTTTAATAATTGACCACAATATCAGAACAAATACACTAACCAGTGGGCATGATTGGCCTGGGTTAAGTGTATTAACTAACCTGAACTTAATTAGGTGATAACGTTGACCAAAATGTTGATATCGTCTTGTGTCTACAACAGAAAGAAAGAAAGAAAGAACAGCTTAACCGATCCTTTTCTTTTGCAATCTTGTCTATCTGAATCTAACTGCTTTTCTTTCTCTGTGGATACATGAAGTTAGAACATCGAGAATGATAACAAACTTTTGACTTTTTCTTTCGGCTACCCAACTCTATCACCATTATAATTATGTGTAAAATTAAGTTGGCCTGATGTCGATCCTAGCAGGATCTTCTTCAAAGGCTAAATGACAAGTAACAGTTACAGAAGGGACAAAAACTCGCACAGAATACAGACAGGTTAATGAGCATGGTGAACACAAAGAGATAGATGTAAGGGGATTAGTAGACAAGGGATGGAGTGAAGAAAGCAACAGGGGAAGAGGAGAGGTAGGAGATAAACAGTGGAGGGACAAAGAGAGGATTAAGGGAAGGGGGTAGGGAATAAACTGGGGAAGGACAAAGACAAAAAAATGTGGAGAAAAAAGGGTGGAAGAGAGCTTTGAGAAGAGGAGTGATGGGGGGGGGGGAACAAGGGAAGAAGGAGGGGGAACAGAAGAAAGGTTAGTCATGTCCTTCCTGAATGTTGAGCCCATGAGGTAGAATGATGCGAAGGCGTTGCATCAACAGCCTCTCTCTGCTGATTCGTACTAGGTCAGGACCGGTTACCTAAGGATTCAATCCCCTGTAGGGACATGTCGTTAATGTTATGGTTGGGAAGGTTAAAGTGTTCTCCAACTTGGGTCTCAGTCTTCATGGCGTTGAATGCGGTTCTGTGACCATAATTTACTATTGTAATTAATCAACAGTACATTGCATTATACAGATTTAAACACTATCGAGATGATAACACCTCCCAAAGTGGAAGTTGTTAAGAGCGGAAATACTACGATAACATGCCAAACTGGTGTTGAAGAGAGGCGAGAGGTAATTCTTCAATGGTTAAACCACACCAATTGGGAAACAGTGACTGTTCCATCACACAGAAGTCCTTACAGAGGAGACTTATTTCTATGGAGGTTCGATATTCAGACCACAGTTGGAGGCACGTACAGATGTCTTCTTAGTAGAAGAGATGGAGAAACATACTCTGCAAGTGATACTGCCGTAGTGGTTGTTCTGACAGACTGTAAGTTATATTTTAATAAAATAAAAAATATATATATATGTTGCTTTGTAAAGAGCCCCCAAAAAATATTACACTACTCAAGAAGAAGATTTTAGTGTAACCAGAAAGGATCCTATACTTGGATTTCACGTTCATTTCTGGAGAGGCGACGGAAGAGGTGCAGGAAGACGGGAGAGGTACAGGGAAAATATAGATCTGCCACCCCTGCATTCATGTCTACTGGTATGTGAGTCCCAACCGACCCATAGATCCGCTCCCTGCACTCATTCATACTGGAATGTGTTCCACCCAGACCCATAGATCCGCCCCCTGCATTCATGCATACTGGTATGTGTCGCACCCCGACCCATAGATATGCCACACAGACTAAATTCATCATACTTGCATGTGTCCCACCCCGAACCATAGGTCCTCCCCCTGCACTCATTCATACTGGTATGTGTTCCACCCTCGACCCATAAATCTGCCACCCCTGCATTCATGGATACTGGTATGTGTCCCAGCCCGACCCATAGATCCACCCCCAGCATTCATGTATATTGGCATGTGTCCCACCACGACCCATGTATCCCCCACACCTGCATTCATGCCTACTGGTATGTGTCGCACCCCGACACATAGATCCGCCACCCCTACATTAATGCATGCTCGCATTTGTCCCACTACGACCCATGTATCCGCCACACCTGCATTCATGCATACTGGTATGTGTCTCACCCTCGGCCCATAGATCCGCCACCCAGGCTACATCCATGCATACTGGTATGTGTCCCACCCCGACACATAGATCCGCCACCCCTGTATTCATGCATGCTAGCATTTTGTCCCGTTACGACCCATGTATGTATCCGCCACCACTGCATTCATGCATGCTGGTATGTGTCCCACCCCGACACATATATTAGCCACCCCTGCATTCATGGATACTGGTATGTCTCAGCCCGACCCATAGATCCGCCACCCAGGCTGAATTCATGCCTACTGGTATATCATTGTGAATTTTACACGGGGTATCAACGGATGTTACGTTTTCAAATAATTTTAACGTTTGTATCTGTTTGACCTCTTCCTCAGCATTGAACACATTAACGGTATTTGTTGCTACTTCCTTTGGATTTGTTTTATGTGTCGTCTTGACTCTACTCATGTGTATTATTTGTAAGTATAAGAATGGTTTTCTTTGTTTTATGGAATTGCTTGAAAATGCATGCTTTGCTGAAATGGTTCGGTTAGAAAAAAAATCAGTGTTTCATTTGAGTGGATACGCCCGCTTGGTCATAGTTTAGATGAATGTTTTCAAGCAGTGTTATGGTATTTTATTCATCCCGTAATCACTTCCTTATATATTGTTGCAACTCTGCTTTACTATACTGATAGGTATGGTTAAGGTGGGATGTAAGGCATGGGTGCAGTGATCCAATTTTGATGTTGGCTTGCCTTTATAGCAAGCCGGGTGAGCTAGAAAATACAGACTAGTCGGGTGATCTAGAAAATACAGACTAGTCTATAATTAT
>NC_092562.1:3540000-3645000 GCF_037975245.1 Apostichopus japonicus
GGAATTTCCCTCACGGACTTCCTAATATGGAAAACGTGTTCTATAAAAGTCAGTATTGCCTACTTTATGGTCTATCGGGTTGGTAGTTCCTTCTTAATTGTACAATGTTGATTAATTGTACTTCTTTCAATGTGGGTGTTTTCCGCATCACACTTTGTCTTCTTTTCTTACCTCTGATTTCCTCTTGAACCAGTATAATACAGTACAATATAATACAGTATAGCATTGTACAGTACAATGTAGCCTATATAGAACAATATAGTACAGTATAGTATAGTTTAGTATAGTAATCGTACTCGCGCTTAGAACAAGGGAAGTGGTGCATTTGCTCGTATAGTCCTATTGTTGTTCTCGTGCTACAACACAAGTCTGTATGTATATTCTTCGACATGTTCTCAAGTATATGTCCTAACTATATTCATGTGTAAAAGTAAGAGTAAGAGAGGGCCTGACGTTTCGATCCTAGAAGGATCGAAACGTCAGGCCCTCTCATACTTTTACACATTCATTTACACAGGCTCTTCGTAGATAAACAGTTTGCTAACAGTTTTGTTTTATTTACCATGTGAATCGATATCTCGACAGACATTCCAGTTTGTGGACCAACAGGTGTCTGTGATTGCTCTTATAGCGGGATAGCTGATTGCAGTGGTAAAGGTTTGCCTGCCTTGCCAAGAAACCTGTCATCGGACTTAATGTCCTTGTAAGTGTGAGCACTGTAGTCTGAGACCAGTTCGTTCGACCAGTTCGTTCGCCCATTGTTGTACGTTGGCTTCACTTGTGATTGGCTCATTGGAGCAAGGTGTTAATTAATAGTCATGCGTTTGGAGGTTACTATGATTTGGCCAAGGAACACGTCGAATAAAATATATCATATTTGTGTCAGCCACAGGGGCGTTGTTCAAATCCCGATGAGCGCTTGAATTAGAATTGTCTCATAATAATTGCCTTCATTGCCAGCATTTCAATTTATACGTATTTGATTCAACTTATGCTACGATTAATTAAACTGTTTAAATAGCTAGAGTTACGTTATGTCAATCGAGAGGAGAAGAAGAGGAATACTCAACAAACAATCAACTGGAACTTTCGTCGTTGATTATTGAGTGAGCGATATTGGACTTTTGTAGGCAGCCGCACCGTCTATTTCTATAGTGACATTTGTAGGCAGCTTAACTTTTTCTAGTGACGTTTGTAGGCAGCCTAAATCTCTATTTCTATAGTGAATTTTGTAGGCAGCCTAACTAACTATTTCTATAGTGAAGCTTGTAGGCAGCCTAACTAACTATTTCTAGTGACGTTTGTAGGCAGCCAACTATTTCTATAGTGACGTTTATAGGCAGCCTAACTATTTATATTGAAGTTTATAGGCTGCCTAACTAACTATTTCTAGAGACGTTTGTAGGCAGCCTAACTGTATATTTCTATAGTAAAGTTTGTAGGCTGCCTAACTAACTATTTCTAGTGACGTTTGTAGGCAGCCTTACTAACTATTTCTATAGTGACGTTTGTAGGCAGTCTAACTATTTCTAGTGACGTTTGTATGCATCCTAACTTTCTACTTCTAGGGAAGTTTGTTTGTTCTGATAACAATTGCTGAACGCAGTTTTTGTCAAGAAGTACACGATCACTGAATGATATGTAAAATTTCAAAATCCTGCTACAACTCTCACAGGCTCAAGCAGAATTAATTTGGCAGAAGTGAACGTTAACCTATGTCTTACTTCACTCATTTAAAGTGGCTTAAATGGCGTCTTTGTTCTTTTACTCACGAGTTGATGCATTTTCCTTTCCGCGCAGATACCTTTCATCGAATGCAATTAAATGTGTGCCCATCAACTTTTTCGAACGATTTACCAAACTGAGAACATTGTAGGTTATTTCTTTCTTATATTTAGTTTCCAGCAGCATGAATGATACAGTTTCTGGCCACACATAGCTTGTGTAGCAATGTACAATGCAGCCACTAGCTTACACTCCATGTATCACGAATTACAAATCAAATTCTTTAATTTGTATAGATTAATTTAATATTTAAGAAAATACTGTGAAGTTTCCTTCTATGCATGATACAATCAATTGAATAAAAAATATTGATATTAATATATCACTTTATAAGAATCTGTTGTTCTTCACCTTTTTGTTCACAGACTACTCGACAATAATCAGATTCGAAGATCATTCCACCTCCCTCCGAGTCTAGAATATTTGTGAGGAGAAAATTTTTGCAGTACAATTAACTTTTCAATAGAGTAGTAGATGAATATTGTAGATTACAGTTATTTTATAATGTATACAATCTCAAATTGGCCAGCTACTATGAGTTGGTCTTACATTATATATTAAAATAGTACAGTGAAACAAAAGTCCATTATTTTTTTCAAGAAAGTAGCTGTCTTTGAATCTTTTGTTATTGGACAAACAACATTCACACTAGAAATATTTAACAAGTTCGTCAAATTTGTTGGTACTTGAATCCGCCGAATTCATTATTACGAATGTCATGATGTCACATTTCGGACACTCTACATATATAGAAAGGCAACAAAACATAATGTAAGAGTTGATAAACATTTGATTAAGCCATGTGTGTTTGTGTTTTTAATTATTATTTTTTTTTTTCATTGCAGTGATATGCAAGAGAATCAACTACCAGAACTAAACAATTTCTTTATTCACTGCGATAATCTAAAAACTGTGTAAGTCAATAGTGTACACCTAAACATATATATATATAACTGTTACGGAAACGACATCTAAAGAATTCGTATCCGGCAGAAAGGGTTTCCAAGGGTGTTTAACGCATAAAAGCAAAGATGGACGAGGTTTTGAATGGTATTTTGAATAGTTATATGTCTATATTCTACAAATAATACGGATAATAAAGGTGAATGTTACAAATAAGGGAATAACAAAGATACGGTTAACTTAAGGCGCCAGATATAAAGAAACAACTTATCTATTACGACTGGTCTGAAGTCGATGAACTCGATGGTGTCGTAGAGCTGGGCCTTTGCGATGATCAGCGATGAAGAGTAGTAGTACCGTACTTCGTCGAAAGGCGCGGCGCGGAATTAATAAATGATTAAAGTTCATCTAAGAGCAGGTGTAGTAGTTATACAGGTTCCGCTTCACTTCACTGGATATGGTATTGAAAAGGAAAGTCCATTCCGTAGAAGAAGTGAAGATGATTATATAAAGAAAGTCACTAAAGACTTGAATATCCTTCAGTCAGAATAGTAAGGATGGGAATAAACTGGAAACGCAGTGTGACGGCAAAACAATGGGAACCGTGCTGTAAGAACGGGGTGAGAGGCGATGATTCCCCAACAACGGTGTATAGACCTCTGATTGGTATCAGGACGCGGTACTAGCGTGGACTGCAACGAGGGCGATGACGTAGATATGACGTCATCAGTATATGTAATGGTGAATGTGTAAGAGGTAAAGCATGTCCATAACAATAACTTATATTTAATAGAACCTAACTATTTCTAGTGACGTTTGTAGGCAGCCTAACTCTCTATTTCTATAGTGAATTTTGTAGGCAGCCTAACTAACTATTTCTAGTGACGTTTGTAGGCAGCCTAACTAACTATTTCTATAGTGAAGCTTGTAGGCAGCCTAACTAACTATTTCTAGTGACGTTTGTAGGCAGCCAACTATTTCTATAGTGACGTTTATAGGCAGCCTAACTATTTATATTGAAGCTTGTAGGCAGCCTAACTAACTATTTCTAGATACGTTTGTAGGCAGCCTAACTGTATATTTCTATAGTAAAGTTTGTAGGCTGCCTAACTAACTATTTCTAGTGACGTTTGTAGGCAGCCTTACTAACTATTTCTATAGTGACGTTTGTAGGCAGTCTAACTATTTCTAGTGACGTTTGTATGCATCCTAACTTTCTACTTCTAGGGAAGTTTGTTTGGTCTGATAACAATTGCTGAACGCAGTTTTTGTCAAGAAGTACACGATCACTGAATGATATGTAAAAACTTCAAAATCCTGCTACAACTCTCACAGGCTCAAGCAGAATTAATCTGGCAGAAGTGAACGTTAACCTATGTCTTACTTCACTCATTTAAAGTGGCTTAAATGGCGTCTTTGTTCTTTTACTCAAGAGTTGATGCATTTTCCTTTCCGCGCAGATACCTTTCATCGAATGCAATTGAATGTGTGCCCATCAACTTTTTCGAACGATTTACCAAACTGAGAACATTGTAAGTTATTTCTTTCTTATATTTAGTTTCCAGCAGCATGAATGATACAGTTTCTGGCCACACATAGCTTGTGTAGCAATGTACAATGCAGCCACTAGCTTACACTCCATGTATCACGAATTACAAATCAAATTCTTTAATTTGTATAGATTAATTTAATATTTACGAAATTCTGTGAAGTTTCCTTCTATGCATGATACAATCAATTGAATAAAAAATATTGATATTAATATATCACTTTATAAGAATCTGTTGTTCTTCACCTTTTTGTTCACAGAATACTCGACAATAATCAGATTCGAAGATCATTCCACCTCCCTCCGAGTCTAGAAAATTTGTGAGGAGAAAATTTTTGCAGTACAATTAACTTTTCAATAGAGTAGTAGATGAATATTGTAGATTACAGTTATTTTATAATGTAGACAATCTCAAATTTGGCCAGCTACTATGAGTTGGTCTTACATTATATATTAAAATAGTACAGTGAAACAAAAGTCCATTATTTTTTTCAAGAAAGTAGCTGTCTTTGAATCTTTTGTTATTGGACAAACAACATTCACACTAGAAATATTTAACAAGTTCGTCAAATTTGTTGGTACTTGAATCCGCCGAATTCATTATTACGAATGTCATGATGTCACATTTCGGACACTCTACATATATAGAAAGGCAACAAAACATAATGTAAGAGTTGATAAACATTTGATTAAGCCATGTGTGTTTGTGTTTTTTAATTATTATTTTTTTTTTATTGCAGTGATATGGAAGAGAATCAACTACCAGAACTAAACAATTTCTTTATTCACTGCGATAATCTAAAAACTGTGTAAGTCAATAGTGTACACCTAAACAAATATATATAACTTACATTTAATAGAACCAACTATGTGATTCTGCCCATGCACGTGCTCTGCCCACATGTTGTAAATATTATGTAACGTGTTTAATTCTGTTGTTTCATAATAATTGATCAGCAAAATAAAATATTGCTTTGGATATGTTGTATTTTCTTTTTTTGGAGTAAGACGAATTATTTTTGAAACAATACCTACAAGCGTATTAAATACAGAATAAATCGAGACAAACTCCAATGATCCGTTCTGTTTAATAAATATTTGTGTGTGAAATGTGCATTTATAAGATATTGTAAAACAAAAAGGGTAATGTAGCGCCTTAGTTAAAGCAATAAGGTTAAACTATTCCTATTTTACAAAGAAATCCGTTATTATTTGACTTTGTATGTGTTTTGTCTCCTTAGAACTCTGTATGGAAATGAACTAAAAAACATACCAGACCATGTCTTTCAAAGATGTTCCAACCTAATAGAATTGTAAGTTACCTCCCCACTCTAGGCAACCCCCACTCTAGGCAACAATTACTTTTCACGCCTGTGGAACTACAGTTTTGCCGGGCTTGACTCGTTAAATACGTTGTACGTACATGTGCTACTCAATAGAATACTTTTATCTTTTTTTTTTTTAATTTTCGCACATAAACTTAACGTTTTCCCGAATGAAAAGAATTCTACTAGTTTCAGAAAATTATCATATCAATTTGCATATTTTTACACTGCTTTTACGGGTGTCATAATATATATATATATATTTATAAATAAATAACTATATATATATATATATTTATAAATAAATATATATATATATATTTTATGACACCCGTAAAAGCAGTGTAAAAATATGCAAATTGATATGATAATTTTCTGAAACTAGAATTTAATTTATAAATAAATATATATATTTGGCGCTATACTTAGGCTATGGACACTAGGCTATGAACTCTCTCTCTCTCTATATATATATATATATATATAGATATATATATATATAGATATATATATGTTTATATGTATATATATATATATATTTATATATACATATGGACACTAGGCTATGAACTATATATATATATATATATATATATATATAGTTCATAGCCTAGAAACTAGAATTTAATTTATAAATAAATATATATATTTGGCGCTATGCTTAGGCTATGGACACTAGGCTATGAACTATATATATATATATATATATGTATATATATATATATATGTATATATGTATATATATATGTATTTATATATATATTTTTTTATATATATATATATATAAATATATATATATATATACATATATATATATATACATATATATATATATATATATATATACATACATATGGACACTAGGCTATGAACTATATATATATATATATATATATATATATATATATATATATATATATATATATATATAAATATATATATGTATATAATAATAATAATAATAATAAATGCATTTATATAGCGCTAATTTTGTAGAAAACATTCAAAAGCGCTTAACAAGGAAAAAGCCAACCAGTCGGGTCAATCAGAATAAGCAAGCTTAAACAGATATGTTTTTAACTTTATCTTGAAAGCATCTAGGGTCAAGGAGTCGATACGCATCAATTCCACCGGAAGTGAATTCCACAACCGAGGTCCTTTGTAGGCAAAAGCCCTATTGCCTAATGTATTATGATTGATACAAGGAACATGCAGTGTGATTCGAGAATGTGAGCGCAAAGAGTAACAACTAGACTTAACCGAGATCATATCACATAAATACTTAGGTGCAAGACCTTTTAAACATTTAAATACTTGCAAGATTAGTTTAAATTCAATGCGTTGCTGTACAGGTAACCAATGAAGAGATTGTAAAGTAAAAGTAATATGACAAAATTTAGGAAGAGCGTAAATCAAACGAGCCGCTCCATTAAGTACCATTTGAACTCTACGAAGCTTATAATCAGGTAAACCAATCAAGAGTGCATTACAGTAGTCGATGTGACTAATTACAAAAGCATTAATAAGAGTTTTAGTACAGTCCTCATCCAGGAATTTTCTGATCTGACGAATATTATAGAGTCCATGGTATGCCCTTGAGCAAACTTTGCCAATATGAATGTCCATTGACATGTTGCTGTCAAGATAAACCCCAAGATTTTTTGCACTATCACATGGCTTAATATCCACGTTACCTACTTTTATCAACTGAACCCGAGTCTTAGCAACTTGTTGGCGAGTCCCAATTAAAAGAAACTCAGTCTTAGAATCATTGATCATTAGCCTATTGCTGATCATCCAATGTCTTATTTCGAATATAAGTGATTGCATTGCCAGATAGAACAGCCCGTTCCTCAGATAACAGAGAACCAGCATTGAAAGATAAATATAATTGTGTATCATCAGCATAGCTATGTGCGTTAGGAAGGTGTTTAGAGACAATGGTAAACAACTGAGAAACATAACAAAGAAAAAGAACAGGACCGAGACAGCTGCCCTGTGGTACACCACAATTCAAAGAAAAATCTTTCGATGAGATATTTTCTATAGATACATGCTGTTTTCTGAAAGACAGATAATTACCAATCCATTTTTGTGCATTATTAACAATACCAAATTGGGTACGCAATATGTTTATAAGAATATCATGGTTAACAGTATCGAACGCTGCACTCAAATCCAACAGGATTAAAAGAGTGCAATGTTGTTGGTCCATATTCATCAATATATCACTATGAATTTTCATAAGTGCAGTTTCTGTAGAGTGATTTTGCCTGTACGCAGATTGGCAATCAGGAAAAGGAGCATGTGAAGAACAATGTGAGACAATCTCATTAACTACAGCACGTTCAACTAACTTAGAAACATAACTCAAATTACTTATTGGTCTATAATTAGAATAGATAGGGTCCAAACCTGCTTTCTTTAACAATGGAGTAACGGTAGCAATCTTCCATTTGTCAGGAACATTACCATTTTTAAGTGAAAGATTTATCATGGTAGTCAATACAGGCAAAAGGGGGTCAAGACACTTTCTAAGTAACCAAGTGGGTATTGGGTCAAGATTGCAGGTAGCCGTATTAGAGGATTTGATAATTGTGCGAACTTCAGCGTTAGAAAGTGGCTTGAGCCCAGTCAACTTCGATTGGAAATGCTGTTGAACATAAGGTTCAAAAGGACCAGTAGCAATGGAATCAATGTTTGCATTAATTTTATCAATTTTAGATATAAAAAATTGTCCGAAGTCATTAACAAGTTCCACAGTATTCTGGTGTGGCGGATAAGTAACAACTTGCTTTTTATTACACAATGACTTTACAACAGTGAACAGTTTCCTGGTGTCGCCTTCACAGTCCCGGATGGTTGATGTATAAAAGGACTTTTTAGCATAGTCCAGATGGAATGAATACTCATTCCGCAAAGAGCGATGGACCCGTCTGTGAGTTTCAAGACCAGATTTGCGGAAAACTCTCTCAGCCTTTCGACAAGCGGAACGTAAAATTTTCAAATGATCGGAGAACCAAGGTACTGTTGGCCTAACGGTAATTACTCTGGTCAGAACTGGTGCGTGGATATCAAGGACAGATGTTAAAGTACGATCATAGCATTCAATTAAACTCTCTAAATCAAGCCATTCAGTTGTGCATAATGAGGATTGCAAAATATCTGTACAAAATTGATCAATATGAATACTTCGATATTTCCGGTATTTAATTTCTTTGGTTGAATGTTTGGTAATAGGAAGGTCAAGATAACATCTAATTGACCAATGATCAGACACTTTTAAAGCAGCTTGTGGAGATGATAACACGATATCGTTAGTGGATCGTGTGATGATTAAATCAAGCGTGTGTCCGGAGTCGTGAGTTGGAATGGAGACATGTTGCTGGAGACTAAACGTATTCATAATATCAGTAAATTTAGTCGCATCAGTACTAGTGTGATTATCCACATGAATATTAAAGTCGCCAATAAGAATAAGTTTTTCAGGACAAAGCACACAGTTTTCAAGGAGGTCACTGAATTCTCGGAAAAAAGTTGAAATGGTGACCGGATGGGCTTCTGAATATGGAGGACGGTAGATTATTATTAAACGAACTCTGAGATTGTCAATAGCAACCAGCCATTCAGAATATTCAAAAGACGACTTTTCATCAGAATGCAAGAGGTTGGTCTTAATTGAGGCTCGAACAATTAAACCAGTCCCACCACCAATTCTATCCTGGGGTCGAGGAACTCCAAGGTAATAATAACCCTCATGCGCTAAGGCAGCTTCGGAAACAGTATCACTTGACTTAAGCCAAGTTTCAGTTAAACAGCATAAGTCAGTGCCAGAATGAATTATATGATCAACGAT
This sequence comes from Apostichopus japonicus, assembly GCF_037975245.1. Lineage (NCBI taxonomy): Eukaryota > Metazoa > Echinodermata > Holothuroidea > Aspidochirotida > Stichopodidae > Apostichopus > Apostichopus japonicus. The sequence goes on from NC_092562.1 coordinate 3,549,419, forward strand.
TAAAGAAGTTTTATTTCGAGCTGAGCGAACATTAGCAGTCTCCAATATAAATTTCCTTTGTGATTGCCGACAAGTCTTAGTATTGCCGTCCTGGAAACTAATGTCTAGTTTAAACGAGCAATCAGTCGTTTAACTTTGTTCTGCGCATCGACGTACTGAGGACAGGTTATAGATGATGCCATGTGATTTGCGCGAGTTCCAGAGTTGCCACGTTTGCAATTAATGCAAGAATGTTTATCTGTCTCGTCAAAGGAGATTTTGCATAGCCTGGTTTCGTGGTCATTTGCACAGATGGCACAAGAAGGGGTGGTTTTGTTAGAGCATTCTTTATGATAGTGCCCAAACAGTTGACATATGCTACATCGCTTGACATGGAATCTATCATAAATTTTGCAGGAGTTCATACCCAAGATGATACGATCACCATGTTTTTTCATGAAGTCACGAAGTGATGGGGACACATTGAATATGGCTTGAAAGACGGTTTCATCATTTCTCAACGGCTTTGAAACAAGATGAGTAATATGATCTCCAAGAGTATTGATTTCAAAATATTCTTCCAACCAACGATTTTGTTGAAGTAGAACAGGCAAAGGGTCATCAGCAAAGGACGCAGAAAACCCGACAACTGCAATCGTTGGCAGCATGGTACCAGCTTTTTTAATTGTTCCAATTTTGGGCAGGTTGTTAGTGATGGCAGTAGATAGTTTGTCACGTGATGAAGCTGAGTCACACACAATAATGGTTTCGCCTGATTTGTTTTTGAAAGATTTGCTAATTTGGACATTGCTGTCAACAATAGTTTTCTCAAGTGTGGTGGTGTCAATAGGAGATTTTGGAATAACCAGTGCGGATTTGCTTACACGAGCCTTCCTTATTTCGACCATTTTCTCCTCATTTGACCAACACTCGCCAATGACAGGGGCAGTCGGAACGCTAGCATGAATAGATCCTTTGGCTTGTTCAGCTGATTGCTGAGATTGGCCTTTAGATTCGATGAGATTCTTAATTTCATTCAGGTTGAGCTCCAGGCGATCGACTTTCTTTTCTATATCGCACATTCGCGATTGATCAGGGGAGTTGACACTAACCTCTTTGTTTGATTTACAAGAGTTACAGATGTAGAATAAATTTGGGTAGAGTTTAGATGCATTGTCCAGCATATTATACAATGATGATGTGCATAGCTTCTTCTTGTCTCCACAATCAAATGCATGCACTGATGATTGGCAAAGAAAACAACATATATATATATATTTATATATACATATATAAATATATATATATATATATATATACATATATATATATATCTATATATATATATATATATATATATACATACATATGGACACTAGGCTATGAACTATATATATATATATATATATATAGTTCATAGCCTAGAAACTAGAATTTAATTTATAAATAAATATATATATTTGGCGCTATGCTTAGGCTATGGACACTAGGCTATGAACTATATATATATATATATATATATATATATATATATATATATGTTTATATATATATATGTATATATATATGTATATATGTATATATATATATATATATATTTATATATATATATATAAATATATATATAATAATAAATGCATTTATATAGCGCTAATTTTGTACAAAACATTCAAAAGCGCTTAACAAGGAAAAAGCCAACCAGTCGGGTCAATCAGAATAAGCAAGCTTAAACAGATATGTTTTTAACTTTATCTTGAAAGCATCTAGGGTCAGGGAGTCGATACGCATCAATTCCACCGGAAGTGAATTCCACAACCGAGGTCCTTTGTAGGCAAAAGCCCTATTGCCTAATGTATTATGATTGATACAAGGAACATGCAGTGTGATTCGAGAATGTGAGCGCAAAGAGTAACAACTAGACTTCACCGAGATCATATCACATAAATACTTAGGTGCAAGACCTTTTAAACATTTAAATACTTGCAAGATTAGTTTAAATTCAATGCGTTGCTGTACAGGTAACCAATGAAGAGATTGTAAAGTAAAAGTAATATGACAAAATTTAGGAAGAGCGTAAATCAAACGAGCCGCTCCATTAAGTACCATTTGAACTCTACGAAGCTTATAATCAGGTAAACCAATCAAGATTGCATTACAGTAGTCGATGTGACTAATTACAAAAGCATTAATAAGAGTTTTAGTACAGTCCTCATCCAGGAATTTTCTGATCTGACGAATATTATAGAGTCCATGGTATGCCCTTGAGCAAACTTTGCCAATATGAATGTCCATTGACATGTTGCTGTCAAGATAAACCCCAAGATTTTTTGCACTATCACATGGCTTAATATCCACGTTACCTACTTTTATCATCTGAACCCGAGTCTTAGCAACTTGTTGGCGAGTCCCAATTAAAAGAAACTCAGTCTTAGAATCATTGATCATTAGCCTATTGCTGATCATCCAATGTCTTATTTCGAATATAAGTGATTGCATTGCCAGATAGAACAGCCCGTTCCTCAGATAACAGAGAACCAGCATTGAAAGATAAATATAACTGTGTATCATCAGCATAACTATGTGCGTTAGGAAGGTGTTTAGAGACAATGGTAAACAACTGAGAAACATAACAAAGAAAAAGAACAGGACCGAGACAGCTGCCCTGTGGTACACCACAATTCAAAGAAAAATCTTTCGATGAGATATTTTCTATAGATACATGCTGTTTTCTGAAAGACAGATAATTACCAATCCATTTTTGTGCATTATTAACAATACCAAATTGGGTACGCAATATGTTCATAAGAATATCATGGTTAACAGTATCGAACGCTGCACTCAAATCCAACAGGATTAAAAGAGTGCATTGTTGTTGGTCCATATTCATCAATATATCACTATGAATTTTCATAAGTGCAGTTTCTGTAGAGTGATTTTGCCTGTACGCAGATTGGCAATCAGGAAAAGGAGCATGTGATGAACAATATATATATACATATATATATATATATATATATATATATATATACATATATATATATATATATATATAAATATATATATATATATATAAATATATATATATATATATATATATATACACATACATATGGACACTAGGCTATGAACTATATATATATATATATATATAGTTCATAGCCTAGAAACTAGAATTTAATTTATAAATAAATATATATGTTTGGCGCTATGCTTAGGCTATGGACACTAGGCTATGAACTATATATATATATATATATATATATATATATATATATACATATACATATATACATATACATATATATATATATATATATATATATATATATATATATATATATATATATATATATATATATATATATATATATATATATATATATATATATATATATATATATATATATATATATATATATATATATATATATATATATATATATATATATATATATATATATATATATATATATATATATATATATATTTGGCGCTCTACTTCAGTATCAACTTCAAATAATAATTTTGACCTTCTCGCTTCCGACAGATATATAAGATATAATAAAGAGCCCTTGCTCTTTTCTGAGGAATCAATATCAAGAGTGTGTTCTACCCTTGAACGGTTGTTAGTATATCTCATAAAATTAAAGCAGATTGGTAACAGAATGTGACACCTGCACAAGTAAAGTACTTAACGTTATCGTCGGAATATTGATGCCATGTTATGTTATATGTCTATGTTATGTCTAGAACCCTCTATTAGCAGACCAAGTCAAATACCATGCCAATTCCTGATTTTATACTATGGTTTTAAAAGCCTCCGTTATTTCGTAAACACGTTAGCTTAATTACACCCAGAAATTCACCAGGTACTCGTCCACCTCAAACATTGTTTACCCGAAAATGTACACAAGGTGAGAAGATTTCTTCATGTGTCCAAATAGTATGAATTTACTTACTGACAAGTATTCCATTATGGACGTCCACGCTAACACCAAGTCCACTATTTAACCCTGACTCTTAGGGCGGCATACTCCTATAATAACGTATATATCAATCCGCTAGAATGTTCTCCTATCTCAATAAAAGTGCCAAATTGCAGTAGGAGAACATCTTTTTTGATTTGTTATCAATCAGGATTTGCTTTTTGTGGCTTGTATGTTAAAAAGCATGAATGTGGTGCAAAAATGGGTCAATTGAGGCAATTTTAGACCCCTTTAGGCTGCACAGAAGCAGCGTACGAAAATGGTTACTACTGAGTGAAGAGGTTTGTTTACAAGTAACGAAAACTTCAGGCTCGGATAGCAAACAATCTACATGGTCATGATACGGAAAATTGATGGTACCATGAAAGGCCAACTTGTCAGCTTTCAGTGATGGGTAGCGTTAAGCTAGTGAGGACTTCTATCTAGACTTAGAGGCCACATTACTTTTGTGATCTAGTGTGTAAGTCAGGGGCTTTTAATGTGCGTATTCTACCTTATACAGTGCAGGGGTTACGATAGCAAAATAAAAACGGCTTGTCTGTAGTGGTACGCTGGTTTGACCTATTATTTTTGTCACATCAAAACAAAATGTCAAGGTTAGTAAATACAAGTTTTGATAAGCTAAGTATTTGAACACTCTATCATATTCACATAAGTTCTATTGGCAACGAATAAAGCGCCTTCAGTAAGTTAACCGACAATCACTCCAATAACAAGAGTAAAACGAGATTGTATGACTGTTGTTTACGGTATTAATAAACACTACAGATTGACATCTTATTACCATAAAGATTCACTTTAAATGCTTAGTGTCACTAAATTTGATTTCCCATCATCCATGCTCATCATCCTCCATTCTCATCATTTCTATCATCTTCATAAAGTCAGCGCTAATGTAAATATCATGTCGTATCAGTTATATGTTAATCACTCACTTATATCAATTGACATTGTCCACAACCAATTTCTTAAAGTTACCGATCTCTTCCGGTGAGTCATCTGGGTTTTCTTTCCATAATTGACGAAATTATTTCTATATAAGATCTGTCGTGTGTTCTGTTTCACAGACATCTGTCATCTATGAAGCTGAAGACGATACCAGAACGTCTGTTTGAAAACACTTCAATTACTATGATTTTGTAAGTTTCATAACGAGATATGCCTTTAACTAGAAAATAATAAAGCAACGAAACTTACTGGAGAAAAGCAATAATGCTTGGCTACAAAGGTATGGCAAACTTTCGACATGAACATGGAGTCTTCAACTTATCTAATGCATAGCCTTTATGGATACAGTTAGCGTGATTGGTATTGTTTTTGTATTAGCACAGATGATAGCGTTCGTTGCTTCAAACTTCCGTACATAGGATCATTAACCTTAAAGGCATTAAAGACTCGCCCAAACCGCGTGCCGCCCTCTGAAAAAAAAGTTAACTTTCCGTTGCTTGCAATTGAAATTTTTCCTTGTCGCTATAAAATGCAGACAGTAATGAAACGTGATACCTTGTTATCTTTCAACTGGACCTGGGATGTCCATCGCTGTTATGTACACTGTGGTGTGGGTATTGACCGTAGCTGCATGTATTGACTGTACACTAGTGTCTAATTACCGAAGGCAGCAAGCTGTGTGTGTATTTTCTGGGATCGATGGTGGTGTCTAACACTTCTGTTACACTTCATGCGAAACTAGGTCAGATTATCGGCATCGGACGTTTCTTTGTGCGCGAGTCTTCACTCCCTTGAAAAGTAGACAAAATTGTTCCCATGTTGTACACAGTCACATAATTTTATCCCGATGCTATTCTCTAGTGGGAAAGATGGGGAACTGTGTTGAGGTTTCACATCAGGGAGCGACTGTGTGTAGGGTAATACACTCTAAACACAATCTAGTCAAGCGAGGCTAAAGTCTAGTCATATCGACTGGTTTACGTTAGTCAACGATTATCCCGCCATAATCTTGGTAGAGATGCCTTCACGACTAACCCAAAAGGTCGCCTGACCAGAACATAATGGTCACAGTTCTATTTTAATCTGGTCCTACAATAAATGTCAGCACTGGGACGAAACTCACTAGTCAATCAGGTTGATATATTCGTCATATGAAAAAGCGCGGGAAAATATTAACAATTGTAGCGCCACGGTACGGCCTAGCGTACTGCACTGAACTATAGTACATTGTACACATACGTACACGACGAGCAAGGAACGTACAGCAGGGAGTTAGCAGCCAGACGGTTACGGTACGAAAAATCAAAAAAATATTATCATCCAGTGATATTGTCAGTAACCATTGCAAGGTTAGTATATTAGACCAGTTTTCTTTGGGCCTTCGGCCAGTGTCGTTTGTTAGTCACTTAAAAAGTATATAGTATATTAGACCATAAAGTGTGTATTTTCGATTATTCCAACTTGTGTACGAACAAGCTAAGATCTAGGTCCTAGGCTAGGCCTATCATGCAGTAGCTATAGGCGAATTGCCTAACGTTAAACCTAATGACGTTAAGCTGCCTTGTAGTTGTAGTAGTTGTACAGCACAGTTTATCGTATCATGGTGGCCCCGGTATTCACGCGTTTCTCATGTTTGCAATGGATAATTTCTTTACAAAATAACAAACCTAAATTAAACTTAATATTTATAATCTGTATTAGAAACTTTAGCCTTAGGGGGATAGGACCTTGGCTATATTATTCTTGAAATATTTTAGGGGGATAAATTCACAGCAGTGTTTCTCTTGCACTTTCAGGGGGGACATAGCCTTTAGAGGCTTAGGTCCTAGGCCATATTATTTATACCTAGATTAGGTTTGAGTTAAGGATTAGCCTCCAATTAGGGTCACCCTAAGATAATGAATTTACTAGAATAGTGTGTATGGGATTGTGTAGTTGCGTGCGAAACTGTTACACTAAATAAGCTGATTATTCCTAGGGCCCTATAGCCCCCCCCCCCCAGGCCTAGCCCTAAATAGTTTTTATAAAATACAGAGGCTAGGCCTATGTTTCATACAAAACATCAACTGAACATGACGCCAATCTTTTATTACCAGTTTGTCCACTGACCATCCTATCCAACAATCCCGTTAACAATTCACAGGAGAATACACTCCCCCTTCCAAAATAAACATTGGGGACCTTGGAGCAATCTAACAGCCTATTGCTGCCACAGCTGTGTCATACTAATTTAAAGGCCTAGTTGTCAGTAATATAGAGGGGGAATATTTCTGGACAATTGCACTGACTTGTCCTGAATTTTTGGCTAAAATTTGTTATATATTCTAGCGACAGTTTTTTCTGCTATTTTTTAAGTTTGTACAAAACAGTTCCGATTCAGAACAAAGGTGGGTGGGTGTTTAATTTGTTGTAGCTGTTTGTAGGGAGTCATATAGCCTTGGACTAGGCTTTTTTCAAGATGGAATATTCCTCGCTTTACCTGTGGTACCGTGAACCGCAGTTGATCCCCCTAGGCTAACCCTAATTCCATTGGAAATAAAATAGGACATCTTTTACGGGGTGTTTCATTCAACTTTTTGGAAATAGTACAATTTCAAACATAAATGTATTTGGTTATCATTGTACACTTGACAAATGAAAATGTAGCTACCATAGAGGATTGATTAATGTTTGCACGTTTCTTTTCCATACAGGTATCAAATGCATTCAGGCTTCTGTATCACTGCATAGTAATTTCACTTCCATTTCTACTGTACATTTTAGTAATGGGATGTGATTAAATAGTTGAATTGTGACTGGTATCGTACCGTACATGTTTACCCACATGCTGTACAAAATATGCACATGAACTTTAGGGATGTGAACAAATAACAAAAGTTGTATGTCTATCACATTGGCAGATAGACGTCGTTTAATTGTGGAAGAGGATGCTACTAGCGAAGTGGTTAAGAAAGTCTATCCTTGGCTATTTGAAGATGAAGAGGTACTGTATGAATATGTCTTTGTAGATATTATTTATTATACAGTAGTCTGCGTAAAAGTAAAATTCAATCTTGTGGTTTCAAAAGTTATGGACATTTGAATATATTCACTTTAGGCCCACCACTTGTTCGAACCACGACTTTGTTTTTCAAAAATCAATTCAAGACAGTGTTGCGCTAAGCAGCGCGATTGCAGGATTCCCACACTTTTTTTGCTGATACCGCTATTGGGAATTTGTAGGGGGGGATGTTCCCCCTTAAAAAGAAACCATTTTGTTTTATTCTGAGCTAGAGCCCGATCTATACCTTTATCAGCAAGATCACTCCACAAAACCTCATGTCCTCATCCCAAGACTTGGGGAGCCTACTGCTCCTACATTGACCAGCTACAGTAGTCTCTCTCTACTTCTTTACCAATTCGCATCTTCCATCCCTTTCGACATGTCTAAACCATCTCAATCTACGTCTCTGAACATAATCCCGAATATGTGTTAGTCCTAAGCGATCTCTTAACTTCTCAGGTGAATTCACCATATGTACTGTATAATATCTAATTGATCTCATTTAACCATAGATACTACTTGAATTAAAGCGACTTGAAGGAAAGACGACAATGGCACAGTTACTTGGTGAAGGGCTTTCCAAGTATGGAGATGCCATAATCCGCTGCACTTTGAAGATGAAGCATCCCACTGTCATAGATACATCCATGGAGAAGGACGAAGGTGCCTGTTAAGGTACATTAGTAACAATTCAATCTGTAATTCACTATTCAAGTGATCATCACCCAGGTATGTGCTGGGTCTTCAAAATGGACTACGAGCAAAGTCTGAGGCAGGGGTGGATGCAAAATATGTCTTGGTAAGGGGGTATAACTATTCAGATGTATGGTAGTGAAAAATAAACACCTTCATTAGACATTAACGTTTGTCGTCTTGCATCATACAGTCTGAGGAAAATAGGGCGCATCCGTACATACTCAGACTGTGGTAGCACTAAAAGGCTAGTGCACGCATTTGTCTCTTCACATCTTGACTCTTGCAACAGACTCATTTATGGACTGCCAAATAAGCTCCAGCGTTGTACGAGCTGCCAGGTTGGTTACCTTATCTAGGAAGTGTGAACACATAACCCCCATCCTTGTAAATCTCCACTGGTTACAAGTGAAGAAGCGTATCATGTGTAAGTTAATGCTTTTGACCTACAAAATATTAAAGAAACTTGCTCCATACTATCTATGTAAACTTCTCAATATCATTGAACCGGTACATATTCTCAGGTCAAATGCTGCTACAACACTTATTGTACAAATGTCAGCACCATTACTTACGGTGAGAGTTCTTTTTTCAGCAGCTGCTAAACTCTGAAACCAACTACCACCACATGTTTGAAATGCTAAATCTATATGTAAATTTAGGACCTTGTTAAGACTTACTAGCAGAGGGTTGTGTGATTTTAAATCATGCTGATTTAAATCAGTGTTTTTTTTTAAATCACTGATTTAAATCACTTTTCTAATTCTTGGCAGGAAAAGTTGAATTTGTGGTCAGCATATTCTCTGAAATCAAGCAGTTCCTTATAAAATAGAGTCTCAATCAAGTATCAAAGCAATTTCAGTAAATCTGGGGGGGGGGGGGGGTTGTATTTTCAGGGAGAAAAATCCTTGTCACATACACCGGTATGGCATGAGGCCTATTATGCTTAAACAAATTGAACAATTCTAGAAATTGTCTGCTAGAATCCCCTCAGAGTTCAGTTAAGTTCAGTAGAATAAGGATCAGGATGGACCCTGTGAAAGACCCTGTACCACAGATAACCCAGACTGCCAGATATGATCATGGATGAACACAATCAAGTGCTCAGATGATAACGAGACAGGCTGTGTATTGACGGTAGATTGCATAAATTATGGCTGTGAAGTACTTCATTTGGTACAAACAAGTGTCTGTGTTCAACAAAGGGAAATTGGTACAGTATCATGGGCCCCTTAGTGGAGGGGATATAGGGCCTAATTTTGAAATTATATTCAAGACTGTTGACTTCCCTTGATTGTCCCGAAATCAAATTAAATCATTGGGCTGACTGCTCGTATGTGATATGGGTGGGTATAGATGTTTTTGGAAGATTTAGGTAACATTTGAGAGGAAATTGAACTTTTGATTATTGCAAAATTTATTCGATTATTAAAAAAAAAATTAAAAAATCAACTCTGAATTAGCATTTATATTTGCAATATGGGTAATGTTTTGTATAATTATATTTTTTCTGTGTGCAGTGCATTGCAGCATTGTGGTCTTGGACGGAATGCCCTATATAAAAACGTTTAATTATTATTAAGGTTATTATAACATGTTTGAAGTTATGGATATGGATATAGAATGTCTATTCCAATTTCCAAAAACAATTTTTTGGAAACAATGCAATTATTTTTTATGGCCCATGCCAGTAGGGGCCCACGACAAATAACTGAACAATTGGCATAACTTAAAGATGCTTGCTTGGGTTGAGCTCTCATACTTGATATTACTTAGCTAAGTAGCCTAGACCTTATCAAATGATACAAATATCTTTGCTGAAAATAAGACCTGTGATGTATTTAGTACTCTACTTTAATATTATCACCTAAGCAATTTATTGAGTATTGAGTATTGCTCTCCGGACTGCAGATGAGTGAATCTGTGATATTTTTGTCCTATCGATGTTACCAAATATGACATAATATCACTCTTCTGAAATGTCATGATGTTATGAGTGCTTTAACATTCTGTTGTTGATTTTTCTTTTAGAGTCTAGAATGCATGCAGCAATTCTGTCAGTTCCGACTCTACTGAATGAGAAGTTGGGTGCTATGATTGTATTTGCAGATGAGGATAGTGTAAGTACCCAATGTATTATTTAAATCAACAGTATGTAAACTATGGGTCAAGGCCATCAGAGGTGGTCTGATATTGTATGTTACAGTGTCGAGGGTTCATCATGATAGTGCCCTGGTAGTGTTTCCTTGGGGGTATTCAGCAATTTTAGGTCTGATGCCATATGGGCTATATCAGGAAATAACTCAAAATTAATATTTTCCTACAGATTGTATGGTCACAATGCTTAGAGTTTAATTGTCACGATAGTGTTTTGGTAGTGCTCCTTTGGGGTGTTTGGAATTTTAGGCCAAAGGTCATGTATGGGCCATATGGGCCATTTTGAACTCCTGAACTCCGCCTGAAATCACACAAAATGTTTCTTTTCCTATGAATTCTATGGTGCAGTGTTGAGCATTTTTCACAGTGGTACTTAGGTAGTGCCTCCTTTTGGTTTTTAGGATTTGGGGGCCTAAGTCACCTGTAGACCATATGGGCCAATTTATGAAATCACTCAAAATGATAGTTTTCATACAAATTTGCCCTAACATTTGTTGGGGCATCTTTCTTTTTTTTTGGGGGGGGGGGCATTTTTTGGCATCCTTATTTCTGGGGGGCCTTGAAATATTTGGGCCCTGAAAACCTTCTGTCTGCAACAAAGGCCCACACATCTGATCATTATTCCCTAACTAAATATCACATGTATGACCTGGGAGTGTTCATAGCTGTAAATATAGTAAGGGCATCATCACAAAGGTAGAATAGACTAGTATGTATGTGATAACTGGAACAGAATGTTGGACAGATTTCAATCTGTAGTTGCAGTAACCATAACCCAATGTGGATTTCCTGATCAGCCCCAAGTGTATTAAAATCATCTAGTGGAATGAATCCCTACCATGATGTAATTAGCTGTAACAAGATGTCATAACTCATGGCAAATATTCATTTCTCTCTAAAATACACGGAACCAGTGCACCATTTAGCTCTGTTGTTTCATTTATACTCTGCTATAATTTATATCATCACAAATAGTATTACTTGTAGTGAATACGATGTACTGTAAATTGATTTGAAAAAATATTTAAGAAATTATTTATTTTGATTCCTTCGTTGGTGGAGTATATTTGTTTGTTGGTCACGAATGGCCATCATGGTGGATCAGCCACCCCTCCCATTTTCTGAAACTGGAAAGCGCTGTATATTGAATACATATACCTTAATATCTTTGCAGGTTACAGACTTGTCAGACGTGCCAGTTTATATCCAGGTGACAGAGGATGAAGGTGTTCCAGAGTACACTGTGATAGTGGAAACCTTGCAAGTAGCTACTTTGAAAAGTTTGTTCGCAGCCATGTGCAATTATTTGGCAGTGTTCTATGTCCTAAATATGGCATATGAGCCTTTGCTGAAGAAAACCCTTCAGTTTTAAAAAAAATCATTTTGAATGTTGATGATACTACACCGGCAGATAAATCAGTCAATAAAATTCTGGAGAAACTAAACATGCAAATCGCTAAAAATTGATGGCCTAATTACTGCTCCAGGCACCTACCATTTTTTGTACAGTTTTTTTTGGCTCAAACTGTCATCACATTTATAACATAGAATACTGCCTATCAATTGCACTAGCATATATGAGTCAAAATAGGCTAAGGTGTTATAAAACTGTAACTAACTTGCAAATAATAAGTCATTGAAAATTTTTTCATGATCATTTGAGCTGTTGCGTGTGTTAGTTTTGACTTACAAAATGTTGTTATTTTTGGTTACGATGCCGAAGGCCGAGTAACCTATGCGATCAAGTTGGCGTGTGTGAGGGTGCGTTTGTTTTGCTATCTGACCGAGGACTTGAACAAAACAATTTCAGGTCCTCGGTTGTGATTTCTAAAGAATCACCACGTCCTCGGAAGAATTCTATTGTATGGGGTATTGTTAATGTTACGGTACGTGGATTTGAACAATGGAAAATACAATGGGGTCCTCGGTCTGAACGAAACACAAACATGTATGTGTGTGTGTGATGTGACAGCTTGCTCGTAAACACGATATCTCAACAACGACACATTGGATCAATGTCATATTGGACTGGTGATGTGTGGATGGTCCCTATTGTTTTTGTTCTCCATCACATGAATATTAATAAGTGGGTAGGGCTTAAAGTAAAATTCTTAAAATGTCAATATCTTCGCAACGGTATGTCCGATCTGCTTCATACTTGGTATGGTGATGTAAGTGGTTCATTGTCACATGACAATGGAATTTCATCTAATTAATATTCATGAGTAGGTGGGGCTTAATCCTTAATTGCTAGAAATAGCTTGTAAACCTGAAATCTTAGAAATTAAATGTTGAATTACTGTCATTTTGAACTAGTACATGCTCCATGATTAGTAGATGTTCCCTATTGTTTTTGTTGTTCATGACATGAATATTAATGAGTAGGCAGCAGTTAAAGTGAAATTCTTAAAATGTCAATAACTTTGCAACGGTATAACCGATCATCTCCATACTTTGTTGATTGGTGGTGGATAATAATAGTTACATTTTCATATGAAAATAACATGTAACCTCATTAATATTCATGTGTTTGTTGGCCATATAGCATTTGTTGTCCCTCATTCCTAAACTCCTGTCATTCGTCACGTTTGACATGTTTTCCTGGTTCCTGGGAGCTTGCTGATCTTATCTATATTTGTTTTGCTTTATAAAACCTTGAAATTGGCTAGCCAGGCCATTAAAGGAGTAGTCCAGTGACAAATTAAACTGGACTGAAAAAAAGTAACCTTTGCAATTAAGTTGGCATATGTGTATGTTGTAATGAGTTGGCATGTTTGTATGTTTTGATCAAGTTTGCGTGTGGGTATGTGTGTATATGTATGTTGCATAAATAGCTGGCTCAGACAATTAAAGGGATAGTCTATAGTGAAAATAGTAAATGAACTTAATAATCTGGTATTACTGTACATGTACCTATAGAGTATAGGGAAATCTTATGTGAGTGGGGTAGATTAATGTGTTGGTAGTAAGGTGTGAAACTGGTAAAATCTGATGGGTGTCAGGTGGGGGGGGGGGGGTTGTCAGATGAGTAGGGTGATGTTGGGATCAGGGTTGTAGGATGGTAGGTGAGGCTGCAGGTGGTATGATGGTAAGGGTTCCGCTCTGGGTTGGGGATATGGGTTGTGTCGTATGATCCCAATGTGTTTGTCTGGAGAGGGGGTGTGGGGTGGTGAAATGCCTAGAGTCAACTATATCACTTTTTTTCAACTTTATATGTACATCAATAAAGGCATTAATTTTTGGTTTTGTTTACGATGGCCAGGTAATCTACAGTTTAGCATGTTTGCAAGTGTATGTATAATCTTAAAAACAATAAATTTAATTACTGTAAATGTATTGAATAACTTGTAGATATGCTACATTATCATTACATGGACCTCATTGTTTTTGTTGTCCAGTACATGAATATGTGGGTGGGGCTTGTAATCAAATTCTTAAAATGTCGATATTTTTTCAAATATATGTCTGATCACCTTCATACTTGGTAGGTTGGTACAGTAGTGCTACAGGAAACTGAAATTTCATTTATATTCATGAGTGCAACTGACAACTTTATGTCTGATCAGCTTCAGTTTGGTTTCAGTTGTCTGGCAATAAGTACAATACAGGTATATAACAATAACAAATTCTGACTTATCTTATTTCATAAACTCTCATCTGCATCAGAACCACTAAACCTTTGGGTTTTCTGGTTCTTCAATTACTGATGAAATCAGACACTCTTTTGTACTTACTATTGAGGTGAAGCATATGTAGTGTTTAAGAGAAAATATAAAATGTGATTCCAAATTAATACAGAAATTCTTGCTTTCTTTTTTTCATGTGAGAGGGCTTGATGGTCTAGCAGTGGTTAAGACCCAATCAGGTTTTATATCCAAGAATTGTTCCCACCAGTTAGCTCAACAGACAGCTTTGTACCTATAAGGGAGTTGTCGCAGGTTCGAATCTGTGGTGGGTCATATAAAACTAGTATAGAAAAACTACTTTTATCCATGGGCAAGACTAACTGGATTAGTCAAGTGACTGCTGGACTAATCATTTAGGTCGCTTGACAAAAGCCTGGTCGATAGAGCATTGTTGAAAGACTAGCAAAAACTGGTCATGTGACTAATTGAATAAGTCAATTGACATCTTGACTAATCGTTTAGGTCGCTTGACTAAAGCCTGGTCGATAGAGGCATAATTGAATGACTAGTAAAAACTGGTCATGTGACTAATTGAATTAGTCAACTGACATCTTGACTAATCGTTTAGGTCGCTTGACTAAAGCCTGGTCGATAGAGGCATAATTGAATGACTAGTAAAAACTGGTCATGTGACAAGGTTTACTTAGTCATATGACCAGAACTATTTGGTCACTGGACCAAAAGTTAGTCAAGTGACTAGAATTAATTGGTCGATAGAAGCATTGTCTGGACTAATGTACTCTAGTCATCTTGACTAGATTATGTTTACAGTGTAGGGTCTTGACTTAGGGTAACTATTCCTGAATGCAGAAATAAAATTGGTTTGTGTTTCAACATTTCAGAGACATTGGGGACAACGAATTGGAGGAAATTCCTGCTAAACTGTTCTCGATTAATCCGAAAGTTCACTTTATGACAGCACTCTTTCTATGTGGTAATAAGCTTAAAACTCTGCCGAGAGGACTGTTCGACAATCTTCATTATCTTCAAAATCTGTGAGTTCAGGAAATTATTTTTTTTCTGTGAGAGAGAACGGAGGAAGTGTCAAAGATCCGGTCGCCTTTGCAAAATAAACCATAGCTGACATTGCAGCATGGCCTCGGTGTCTAAATGACCATATTGCTAACTTCATCGCTAATATCAGCATAATAAATTCGAAATAATATGAAAACACTTATACCAACGTTATCAACGCAAATAGGCTCGCTATATAGAATTATGTTTTCTTAGGTAGACTTTAGGTCTAGATCGAATTTGTGATAGGGCGGTTTTTTCCGTCTTCATGTTACAAATGTTGTAACTTTACCAGCGTGAAAGATATACACGAAAAGGTTGTTGAAATGAGCTGATACTCTTATTGACGCAAAGTATTATGATTTAAGTTCCTTTCAATAGGACCAAAATTGGACTATAAATTAAAAATTGTTTGCTATAAAATGGCAGCTAACAATTGGGGTTATCAGTAATGATATTGTGAAACTTTTAAGTGCTAGTCACTATAGGCTATGTATACTAATATGCTACATCCTTGTGGTATGTACCCCTACATGTGATAGTTCTAGTGGATTCTAGAACTATCTCTGTCATCGGTTTGATTGTACACGACGCAGTATACGAATGAAAGGAAATTAAAACTATCGTGATATTAAACTTCCTGTTGGGATTATGAAGGGACACATTGGTAAAACGGCTGTTTCTCATACTTCCGCATTTCTGTTGGAATGTTTGAGTAGGTCGGTAGGGGTTTGCTTATTCAAATTTCATATTATTTTATGTTGGTGACGCTGATGGATATTCTAAATATATATTTGCCCTGGATCAGTTCATATAGTAACCATTTCTGTGGTCAAATATTTCAAACAGAACGAACCCTTTTTAATTCTAATTATCTACTTTCAGTTCGACCTATTGGGCGGGATAAAATGACTGACCAGCGTTAAGTTCATCCAAAATAAGAATGCATTATATATGTTATAACATTTGGAATGAATGTTCATAAGCAGTTGGATCGGTGCTTGGTATAACGTTGCTAAATAAATCACACTACACTCTTATAAACCAATGCCAGGCCTCACTCTGGACGAGATGAATTAGTCCATGCGTTAAGTTCAACAGAGAATTGTTGTAAAAGATGTTATCAAACACGAGATACGGTTTGAAAGGATGATGTGTAAAAATGTTCGTAATTTACAAATTGCCGGATGTAAATAGAATGTATGTCTCTTTATCAGCCCGTGAGCGACGTGATTGTTATCATATTTTTTGTAAATACGTAAATGTAATAATCATGAAAATTCAGTTTTACGTCAATATTGTGTGTTCTCCAATAGCCGACAGACTATCATTAAACATTTAATCCTTTCGAATAAGAAATAAGAATTTGAAGTGTAAGTTTACGTTTCTACCATCTAAAATTGCACATTTATTCTTCCTAACACAATCATTAAAACAGATTTCTCCACGATAACAACTTGAAAACTCTACCGGGAGCTATACTGGCTGGAACATCTTTGACTACCCTGTGAGTACATGTGTTCTATATAAATATAGATATAAATAACGATGAAACCAAAACGGCTGAAGAGCAAACCGCTGGCCATGAATGGAACAGCCCGAAACCAGTCGTAAAGTGTTCAAATATAATGAAACCTTTAATGAGCAGAAATTTGAGAACGATAACGCTATGCCATTACAACGCATTAATTACACTGACACTATGAAAGTTATTGAGCAAGCTTGTAAAATAAAACTGGTCATAAGGTTCGCCAACACTTTAGGGCTTTCTTTAAAGTCGTTTGTGATTTCCCCTATAGAGTCACTTCACTGTACTTTATTTAAACTAATAAATATGTGTTGAAATATACTTCATTATAATGCTCTCTTGGTAGACAATAGACTCTTTGCCGTTGGTAGTAAAAAAAAAAACAACTAACAAGCCAACGACCATCCGATAAACAATATAAAGTTCCTGAAACATGTATATAATAATCCTAAGTAACGATTCAGTTGTGAAATGGTTATATACGTCGTATCGATTGCACCTGATATTTCCAAATATTTCAGGTATCTTTTTCAGAACGACATAGAATACCTGACGGAACCATTATTCGGCAATGATAAAGGAAATTCAGCATTCAGCAAAATGTGAGTATAAATTGTTTTAGCAATTTAAAGACGGGCGATCGCAGGCGAAATAAACGGCACTGCTATTAACTCACCGAAAAAGTTTTGTACCACTCACAGAAATTCGGATGTTAATTAAAGTATATATGGGTAACTATACTACCAACATCTGAAGTTACGACATTGTGCTTGTGCGTGACTCCGACATCCATAAGGTATACACACTTCATTGAACTTAGTGACATGTTCACCATTTCTAAGGAAATCTGCATCAAATAGGGCCCATACGAGTATTTTACGAAAGTTTAATGAGAAAATGTTCCCACACGTGGGTTTATGTATGCTGTATAACCACGAGAAATCCAAGCAGCTCGAGTAGCGACCACTTTGTAAGTGTGTTGTCACAGCAGACCTATTATTTAGAATGAGGGGAAAGTCCCAACTTTTGAACAGAGACGTCAACGCCTATAGCTGCGGCGTGTCTGTAGGAGACATTCCGTAGGCTATAGATATTTTGCACACGCGAATCAGTGCAGAAAATGTTTCATACCGAACATACTTTTGATGTACACGTTATAACTTACGGGAAGTCTAAGGAATGTGTGTCATCCTATCAACCAATTATTCCATGATTCCATTGTCATCAACAATCAAGTACATTCTTTGTTTGTTTTAGTCAACGAGCTGTCCAGTATGCATAGCCATTTATGCGAATAACGCATTGCATGTTTTCGACAATTGCTCAGCTGTAATGCATATACCCTTTATGTATATCTATATAAAAACTATGATATATTTCGACATAAAAGGAACAACTTCATCGTATTGCGTCATGTATACATTGTAAATATTGCAATAGCGTGTTTCAAATAGCACAGAAAATTCAAATTTCAATGGATATATGCGAGAGTGCATATACAGGTCTAGTGGTGCTGAGATGGGTACACCATAGTTGTACACACAGCGTATAAACACTACAGTGTGTACAATATCGTACGCACATCGGCTATCGAAACTTTTCGGCAACGGTTTTCCGAGCTTGGTAGTCCAATAACCGCGCATGGGCAGTGAATTAAATGTTCGCCTCCCACCCAAAATCACGCTATCTGGCCTTTAAGCACTATGATCTAAAAACTCTCGACTTGAATCGATAATCTGAATTGAAGCTCTACTAGGACAGCAGCGTAACTAATAAAAAAGGAAAGGTCATGTGTAGGTGTGGGCTTGGGATCATTCTTTTAATTTTGGTCATTGATAGTAAGAGCATATCTCTTCACATTTAAACGTTTTCCCTCCACACCCGGCCTAGCCTCCAAGAAACTCGATATACTACTTGAAATACACTGTCTGACTTCATTTGAAATTGCATTGATATCGAACCACGAGCATGAGCACATAATCCATGTTTCATTGTGAAGAAAAAAACTTAATCCAACATTTATTTCAGCCTATTGCAAGATAATCCCATCCGTGGAATGTCGTCAGCATTTCTTGATGAATTGATCGACGGAGGTGCCATGTAAGTTAATTTCCCACTGATTTCAAGCCCTTTGGTATATTTACTTTACTTCGACTTCACACAACGTCATATCTTAAAAAGTTTTATTAGTCAACCTGTATCCCGTCGACGTAAAAAGACAAGAAGTTGTACTTATCAGCTATTACTATTTACTGATCCATAAATTTGTAATATTTTTTGGCGTGATCATATGGACATATCAACAGTTTTTTTACATTTTTTATCACAAAATGATCTGTATTCAATTTGATTGCGTAATAATAATCCTGTAACCTGATTTATATACATCGATGTTGCATTACAATTGGGCTTCTGTATTGATATATCGGTAATCAACGTAAAAATGTAAGTGGTTTACGTCGCGATGTTGTACGTTGGTTACGTTGGTCGCCTTATGAAAACAACATACACAAATATGTTAAATTGTTGATTTTTAACTCATTTTAGCCGATACTCTTATATGACTTAATTAACACTGTTATCGGAATACCAAATAATAAGCCTATATATATAATAATGAAGTAATAAAATGAATGTCGTTGTATGATGTTATCGAAGTGTGTATCGTGACTTTATCGTATGATTTGCTTAAAGTTTGCATATTTATGTTGCACTTTGTAATTGCAAGAAAAAAACTAACATTGGAATAATTCCATTACACGATTTATTTTAAAATCATATACAGGAATCTATCTTGTGAACAGCTTATACTACCCACGATTCGGGAACAACTGACTGTGTAAGCTTATTCAATTATCTCTATTTTGGTGCTGCTGATTTGAGTGAAAGAAATATGCTACTATGAAATAGTGAACGGCGTAGTACCTTCCTCGGAGGGTGGGGGGGGGGGGAGGTGGGAGTGACTCTTCTCGCCATACTGCTGCTTAAGTTGGCCCGGAGGGACCCGTAACTCTTCTCATGCTGACAATGCTCTATACCAATTACAAGAACAAATAACAAAACCAATGAATGCCATAAGCACTGTAGTTTACCGCATGAAAGGCAATATCATTAACTGGGTTGTTATGGTGTTCATCGTGTACATAGTGCAAAGCGCACGATGCCCCACAATGCAGTTAAACACTACAAGAATTAGCATACCTTGTTCATAATTCATTTCAGTGTCTAACTACACTTCGAAGAGTTACTAATCTCTTTCCTCTGCACGATTCAACCGTTTTCGTGTATACATCACCTTGACGTGCGTTAAATGCACAATAGAGCAAAATGGCCGCTACGCCGAGAAGAATGTAATTCAGCTCATATATAATGAACTGATAAATGGATAAATGATAGCCTTTATAACAAAGATTATCGATGATATTATAATGCATAGAAATCCTTTGATGTTACCTCCCAGTAGCAACCCATCCAAACATTGCATTTTAAATTCGAATGTCAGTTGTGGTTTCATATGTAAACGAACAGTATAGTAGTCTCCCTTAATAAATCAATTAAAATAAATCAAAATTATACATAATTTCTGTTCCATTTGGCTATAGAACATGTCTGCGTCCATCGACTGTGATGGTCATGAACGTAAGCAACGATGCTGCCCGATGGTTTCAAACTAGAGGATTTTATTGCATAGAAACTCAGGTGGATAATCTCAATGAGTGTACATCTTGTCCAACTGGCACATACAGTAGCACCTCTAGTGCCGTTACTTGCCAGGCTTGTCCACGTGGTATGTATTGTCACTGGTAAAGCTCTGGCAACCATTATTGTTATAAACATTGAAGCCACAGTCTATCTTATAACTTGTTTTTTATAAGAGGATGAAATGATGTTTTTTTCCGTATATATTTTGGAGAATCGATGCTTGTCAGTTAATACCCTTAACTTACTAACTGACAATTTTGCAACCTATGGCTCGTACATCTCAAACTAAGATTATTTTATTTGATAAGAAGTGTTGTATGCAAGCACATTCGCTATATATAACTACAACATTATTTGTCACAAATGATTGCCATATGGAACTGTAAATGTTAGAAGTCTGAAACATATTTGTTTTAACAGGTGGCTTCTATCAAGATCAAGTTGGCCAATACTCCTCGGATATAACGCCCATAAACTGTAAAAATTGCACTGAAGGAACATTTGTATGGGAAGGTTCAGGAAAAGACCCTCTGAGCTGTAAAGTTTGTCCCACTGGAACAAATAAGAATGCATTTGCAGGATTTCGAGCTTGTTTTTGTTTGGAGAACTATTTCAGGCGTGATCGATTTGATGAATGTGAGCTTTGTCCACAGGAGGGTGTACAGTGCAAAGATGATTACATGACCATACGCCAAGGCTACTACTGGAACTGGAGTTACACAGATATTGCAGAATACAAACGGTTTGTGGAAAACCTTCTGACATTTAATGAATCTTATGAGGAGACTGCAACAAGATTTAATGGATCTCTTCCCAAAGCTCATAAATGTTTGAAGAGCGGTAGATGCCCTAACGATGTTGATCAAATCACAGGAAATTGTGCAAAAGGGTACACTGGTTGGATGTGCACAATTTGTGATGAAGAATTCTTCCCTATATTTGGACATTGTCATCCTTGTCCAGCTCTTAAATATTTCATTTTGGAAACTTCAATCATTTTCATCGTTCTTGCTCTTTTCCTCTTTCTTCTGTTTAAGTCTTATCAATATCAGAGACGACGGTCTCGATCCCTTGTAGACAGTACGTTGGCCTTGGTCAAAATAGTTCTCGGATTTTATCAAATTATGGCAGAATTTTGGGAATCTATAGATGTTATCTTTTGGCCACAGTTTTTTAAAAGCATTGCTGCATGGCTGGATATTTTGCAATTTAATATTTCAAGCATACTGATAAAGCCCAAGTGTTTCTGGCCTGCGTTTGAGATAACACCGTACACAGCTTTTACTCTGGGCGCTATGTTTCCATACTTTTCAACGGCTTGTGCCATTCTGGCTATTGGTGCGGTAAAACTTTATGCAACAGTTTCAGAAAAGAGGACCCCCGCGAACGTTGACGACATTACTTCCCGCTTGCAACGTTACCAAAATAATATTCTTACCTTTCTGGTTCTTATATTATTTGTCACTTACCCATCAACTTGTAACGTTATCTTTGCACTTTACGGCCCTACTTGCGACACATTTGCTCTTGATGAGTTTGGTGTTCATAACATTAGCATACTGCGATCTGATTACTCAATAAACTGTAACACGACCACCCATCGTCGTTTCCAAATCGCTTCGTACTGTTTGTCAATATATGTCATTGCATTTCCGACAGTTCTATTTCTTCTTCTGTGGAAATATGCTAGTCATAATACTACCAGCAGCGAGCTTGATGAACATGACAACGGTGATTCACCAAAGTGGTTGAGGTTTCTTTATGAGAATTACCAGTCTAATTTCTGGTACTGGGAAATCATCGAACTTGGCCGTAAGGTGTCACAGACCTTAGTAATCGTCGTACTCGGATGGAATAGTTCATTCTCTGTCACAATCACGTTGACATTGGCTGTCATCTTCCTGAGTTTACATATTTCTTTCAGACCGATGGAGGACAATATCGAACATTACTTGCAGGTGAGTCATACTACGGTATATTGCATCAAGCTGCCAAACTGAGTGTCGTAAAAATATTTATGATCACACCGTAAGAATTGGACTCGACTACAATATATTGAAAATAATAAACTGCTCCGTAAATGCCTCTTGCTTTCAGCATTGATATACAAAAGCTGTTCTTTTAATATTTCACATATCAAATGGTTCTCGCATTTTTCGTTAATACTTTCAATGAATAAAACAATATATATCACAATATGGGTGGGGGAGGGGGGGGAGTGAACTGGTCTATGGCATGTGTTTGCTTGTTCTTGTTCAGACCAGACTACAACCAGAAGACTACGTCCTCCCAATCGATTGTATCATCATATGAGTTCCACTACAGTGCTACAGTACTATATACGTCAATTATGGCAACTGCGTACAAAAGATTTCGTCCAATTAAACCCATCCAAATATATACAACATGCAAATTGCATTGTGTCTGTACACAGTATAGGTGCAGAGTACTGTTTGATACAGTATACACAGTAGGTAATAACGGAACAATACTACATACCAAATAAAAATTGGACTAGTGGTTGTTTATGGCCTAGCATGGGTCATATTCTGCATTGTACAGGTGCAGAGTACTGTGTGATACAGTACACACAGTAGGTAATATTGAACCAACATTACATACTACATACAAAATTAGACCAGTGACTGTTTAAGGCCTAGCCTGGGCTACATTCTAATGAGCCTCTAACCTGTGGTGATGGCAAAATCTCAAGTAACCAATGTATACAGGACAGAATATATGGAAAATTTTGTAGGTGGCTACCTTTATTTTAACAAAGTTCTTATCTCAGAGAGAGAAATTGTCTTGCTGCGCATGAATAATTGATCCAACTTTCAAAACATGCAACATCCATTAAGCATTAAGCAAATCGTGTAATGCGTCATTATGTTTGAAAAGGAAAGCTGCTGCCTAAAGTTTACTTGTGACTTGTGAGACTGATTTCACACACTACTACCCTTCAAAAGATGATGAATAATCTGGGAAAGTTTTAGAGAAAGTCTCTTCCCAACTTTAGATGTCCCATGACTTCTTCAGTGCCACCTCAAATTTATAAGGCCTAACATATTATTAGGCCTAGTCTACATCAGGTTTACCACTGCCATGATAAAGATTCAAGATGTAGCTTAGCCTGTGTCACATTGCAATGAAAGGTTAACGTTATGTCTTACTACGTAACGCTACGGCTAGGTTACTTTCGTAAATCTCGCACGGTATTGCGAACAACTTGTGCCTAAATTCAAGACCCCGAAAGGCCAATATATCGTGATTTAGGCAAACTGCTTTCGTCCAGCAGAGCCACTTCTTTTCTAACCTACGCCCAATATTCAAGCGAAATACATCAATAATTTATAAGGAATATTAGTGAGAGTTTACATCAAGTAGTCTTACCGAATCTCGAAAGGTATAGTACGGTATGTATAGTATCGTTGATGCAGTAGGCCATAGCTACTGTCTGTTGATGGTTCGTATGACATACGACATGCATTACGTACACAACAAAGTCAACTCGGCGATGAATTATAAGTGACGTACACTCACCATAGAGCAGAATATAAGTTCTTATATTCTGCTCTATGATACTTACAGAAACGTTTTCTGTGGCCATGGCTCATGGCTCCGTACCAAACTTTTTTTGTTCGACGTCATCATTTTCTACAACTCGTAGTCTTAGCAACAAACAAACAAAAAACTCTGGAGTATGCAACATAATTCCATTCACAAAAAGAAAAGAAAACAAAAGAACAAAAGTATACAAACAAACAAAGAAACAACACGGATGTAGATGAAAGCAGTAAACAAAACTTAATGATTTTATGACAAAAACATATCATTCAAATTGTTCTTACAGCTGGCAAGTCTGTGGGTCATTTTCTTCAACATGCTCCTAGCAGCAGTTCCTGCCTCTGACTCTTCCAGTGGACATCTCACAACGGATATCCTGGTCACGTGTCTGGTGATTTTAAACACCGGTGTTCTTGTCATTGCAGTAGGTAAGTGGATCCGGGTATACTTAGATGATGTGGAGATGAAGAGGGGGACAGGAGGGAAACGTTTGAAAAAGTTGTGTCAATGCCTACAAATTGGGGATTCCTGTATCGCTTGGCGTTCTGGACGGATTGTGGGGGGGGGGGGGTACAAAAACTTTCGCG
Source organism: Apostichopus japonicus (assembly GCF_037975245.1). NCBI lineage: Eukaryota > Metazoa > Echinodermata > Holothuroidea > Aspidochirotida > Stichopodidae > Apostichopus > Apostichopus japonicus. The sequence continues at coordinate 3,574,306 of NC_092562.1, forward strand.
TTATTCACCGAAATGGCGTTTGATTGGTATACACCTCGTTTATACAGTGATCTTTTCATTGAATCGGTTACAAAAGGCATCTTTGATTCTCTTATGCACACCAGAGATTTAGTATATTTTACAGGTGAATATTTTGAATAACCAGGATTGATAGCATTTGAAACATTATCACACTCCTTTTCCTTGGACTATAAACTTGTGATTCACGTCCTTGGTGGGGGTGACATTTGCCCGTTAGTTACCTTATTCTAAAGGATGAAACTTTGTTCCTTTCTTTCAGTGGTGACCATCTTAAAGATGGTGAGAATCATGTGCAACAAGAATTGTTTCCGCCAAGGAGAAAACGAGCAACAACCAGAGGACTTTACAAATGAAATTGCACCACTTTTAAGTTAAATATCAAACAACCAGAAAACTCGCGCACAAAGAAACGCCTGATGCCGATAATCTGATCTAGTTTCGAAGGAGGTGTAACAGAAGTGTCAGACACTACCATCGATCCCAGAAACACAGCTTGTACCGTCGGTAATTAGACATAAGTGTAGTCGTTACATGCAGCTACGGTCAATACACACAACACACAGTGTACATAGCAGCGATGGACATCTCAGGTCCAGATAACAAGAGATAACACGGTATCACGTTTCATTACTGTCTGCATTTTGTAGCGACAAGAAGAAAATTTCACTTGCAAGCAACGGAAAGTTAACTTTTTTTTCAGAGTGAGGCACGCGGTTTGGGGCGAGTCTTCAATGCCTTTAAGCAAGCACGAAGAATGTTACATCTACAGTGAGGTACTATAGGTCTTTGTTACATTCATGACAATTGCATTTTCTATGTTTTACATTCATTATTCATTCAGGGGTTATTGATATGAAAATATCTATCATATTGGTAATGTTTCAGGGGAATTAATTCATGTTTTTATTCTAGCAAACATCTATATATTATTGCGCAAAAGAGGCTTGTCATCACCACTGCACCCAAACCTCGATAAACCCACAGATTGGAGGTAAATCTGCATGTAGAGTGAAGTTAAATTATCTGCTAGCCTGTACTTTTTAAAAGCTTTTATATCATTTCATATGTTCAAGTAAGCAGCCTTTATATGTAGTTTATTGCAAAATTATAACAAATAAAAAAAAAGAAAACATTTATGAAATCAATTTCTGTTGATTGAAAATTCTATTTAACAAAGACATCATCAAATGTTGTCCCCAACTAACTGCTTCAATACATTAATTATATGAATAAAATCTGAAATTTTTTCTTCAAGAAACTTAAACAAAACATGTGCCAAAGTCAAGTTGTTACATTTGGCACAGTGTTAAGTAGTAAAAAATAACAAATAACACGACATATTTTTTATGGCTGTTCTGATACGAGCACCAAAGGATAAAACAGCCATTGTCTCCTATGTTATTTACCTGCATACACAGGTGCCAAAACTCTTTAATACTTACTGGTCTGGGTTGCGGTCTTAATATTGGTATTTTGATTATTGACGTTTGGATCGATGATATTAAAGTAACAATAATGACCATTTTCTACAATTACTCTGAGGTACCAAGGGTAGAAGATAGGCCAAAGGTCAGGCTTTCCATAATCATTCTTAATAGTCCAGTACCATTTGTGGACTTGGCCCATGGATCTGTATTGTACCATTACACCATCATGAGAGAGATCCAGACTTAAAAAAATATTTTATACCAAAAATAAAAGAAGACCTAGTCCCTTCACTGTATCCGGAAGTGTACAACGGGTATGTCCACAAATGGAAACCATTCGCAAATTCCTCCCACACACTCCCTTACTTAAATGCATATCTGTCTGAATGATCGCCGAGTTATTTAACGCTCACAGCTGCTCTTAGCAGTACATCGTCCCCGGTCGCGAATTTTTTCCCCCAAACAGGTTCTCAATTGTGTATAAATAGTCGCTCATGATTGGTCGGAAAAGTTACGTCATAACAATATAACCCTTCACTTCGAGGTTATCAAAATGTCTGCATCCATTCGTTGCAACGAAGATATACCCGTTCAAAAGTACCCGCAGCTTTTCGTAAATATATGTAGATGTGTTTGGAATTGGTTTAGACATAATGAGCACACTATTATTGTATGATCTACTTTGATCGAAGATTTCTGTGAAAGTATTTATCGATAACATCGCACAGTGAAAGTTTCGTACAGGGGTACATAACACATGCGATATAGGCCTATATGTATTATAACTGTGTACACAGTGCAGTGACGGAAATACATCATACTGTAGCATGGTGGGCTCATAATTGACGCACTTAAGGATTTGATCAACGATTTCTATCAAGGAAAAATCAAAATCACTCAACTGTATGTGTTTTTCATATGTGTGGTTCCTCAGAAATGTAATGATCTCAATATATTTATTGTTCTGTGCATATGCAACGTACAATTGAGCAGAACTTGACCACAAAATGTCTGCCGTGTCAAGTTCTTTCATACCCCTAAATTGACACATTCGTCAATAAGCTAACTGTAGTGAAGGCTTTAGTATACATCCATTGACTTTAGATGCTGTTTGCTATACTTTGAGCCTCTAAGCTTGGACAGATCAGGTCCCAGAGAGTAGTGTTGTCCATGATATTGAGGAAATGTTGGTTATTTTTAGGTTGCAAGATTTCCAAATGCCCAAAAACTGAACGTACAAAACCGGGGGGAAGGGTGTTAAAAGCTTAAAAATTCCACAATTTGGTCATTAAATAGCTGAAATGGATTCAAACTCATGAAATACTCTCTTAAATTTATAGACTGAAATTTCAGTCTAATAGACTGAAATTTCAGTCTAAGAGCGGACGAACTGAGGGACCAGTTCCTTCAGACTGAAATTCAGTCTAAGGAAGGACTGAAATTTTCAGTCTGTAAAACGACTGATTTTTAGTCTAGCTAGACTTAATGATTTCAGTGTAACAGGACTGGAATTTACCCTTTCTTAGACTGAAATTAAGCCAAATTAGATTAGAATCCAGCCTATAAGGTTTAATTTATTTTATTCAATTAGACTTTAAAAAAAAGTGGCTAGACAGAATATCGTCATTTTATACTTTTAATTCAGGGATTAATAGTCCAATATGCCAGTCAAAAAACTGCCCAAAGGCACTAAATTGGGACGATTACAGTCGCCCTCCAGGCAGGTTAAAGGAAATTTCCCCGTAAAATTGTAAAAATTCCTAAATGGAGTATAATCTTAGAAACAACTGGTTAAAAAAGCAGGTTGATAGTTACATATTTTTAACTTAGATTTTGCTTTACAATATACAATAATTCATGGGAACATTCCACTAACTATGGAAATAAGAAAACAAAAAACCTGTTAAAAGTTTAAAAACTGTATTGAGACTGTCTTTATTTATTTTCTTGGATACAGGATACATTTAAGAAATATAAACAAAAAATAGTACAAAAGCTAAATTTGTTTGCTTGGGTTTTATTTATGATATCTTAGGTCTAAATAATAGTTATTTACCTAAACTACAAAAATAAATTAAATGTTAAGTTTTAGTTATGAAATATTCCAAAAATTAAAGTTGCAATTCCGGTGCCGACGATTTGACATGCAAACTCTATAAATGTGGTCAAGTTTACCAGAAATTTCTAATTTGACCATAACTAATTTATTTTGTGTCCTAAAAATTTAAGGATTGAAACATTTATTTTTATAGTTTTATTTAGTTTTAATTTAGTTTTTATTTAGATTCATACCTTTAAGTGAAACCCATGTGCAGCAGTTGCTGCAAATATAATAATAACCAGAACCAATTATGACAGGGCAAGTTCGTTTATCATACAGATATCGATATAAAGAATATTAAAATGTAAAACTAAAATTGTACTTCAAGAAAAAATAATGGCAAAGGCCACTTTGAAAGTGACCAACAATGAACGGATGCTGGCATAGGCCACTTGGAAAGTGACCGACAATGGACGGATACTGGCAAAGGCCATTTGGAAAGTGACCGACAATGGACGGATACTGGCATAGGCCAATTGGAAAGTGACCGACACTGGACGAATACTGGAAAAGGCCACTTGGAAAGTGACCGACAATGAACGGATTACAATTGACGGATAACAGATTACACTCAACTTATGTACAGAGAAGGCAAGTTCCTAAATAAAAAATAATGTATATTAACAACTGGAATATTTTTTATATAGTGTCCTAAAAATCTAAGGCTTGAAACATTAATTGTTATGTTTTAATTTAAATTCATACTTTTAAGTGAAACACATGTGCAGCAGTTGTAGCAAATATAATAATAACCCGAACCAATTATGACAGGGCAAGTTCTTTATTATACAGATATTGGTATAACGAAATTTAAAATATTAAACTAAATTGTACTTAAAGAAAAAATAATGGCAAAGGCCACTTTGAAAGTGACCAACAATGAACGGATGCTGGCATAGGCGACTTGGAAAGTGACCGACAATGGACGGATACTGGCAAAGGCCACTTGGAAAGTGACCGACAATGGACAAATACTGGAAAAGGCCATTTGGCCAAGCCCTTCTTCCAAGCTCCAGCCTCTTGTCACCCCAACATTTTTTATACTCCCAACCTCTCCACCTACCCTTCAGGGTTTTCATTTCTGCTGCTTATTCCCAACCCCATCTCTTACCAGCCCACACCATTCTGACACTCGTTTCTCATAATTGAACCATTTTTGGAAACTGACTGACCCGACAATGGATGGATTACAATTCAGAATTGTACCAAACTAAGTTATAATACCGATAGTACTGGTGTTTAAATAAACAAAACAATTGTTTACATGACACAACATCAAAATGAAAATACAGCAAACAAATAAACACTTGCAACACCACTCTAAAAAGCTACTTAGGAGAAATTAATTTAATGTTAGATGCCAAGCTACGCAATGGTGCCTTTACTGACGTAGCAGGAATCACTCCATATAAAAAGGCAGCTAAGAATTCACAGAATTGATGAAGTGCCAAAGCATAATGCACATTAAATGTGTAATGTGCTTTAAATAATCTATCCACTTGTTACTTTTTCCTGCAGGAATTGGAATTCTATCCGCCCAAAATAAAGAACTGTGACGGATTTTGGGCAGGTCCGAGTGAAAGTATGTACAGTTGTACATACTTTCCATCTATTCCGGCAGCGGTAGCATCAATGCTGGTGTCAAGCTAGAAAGAAATGACAAAAAAATATGTATATTTTACTCCATACTATTAAATTAACATCTGAACACTAGGCAAACTGCCAATCTAAATATTCCATGAGACTTCCAGTTTATTCATACGAGAATAAATTTTACATAAACTAAACTTCTTACATGATCTCCCTAGAATGTCACTAAAAATTCACAAACCTTTGACAGACAACTTTACAAAATTTGGTTATTACAAACCCTGGACAGACTGGCAGAGTGTACCTTCAGTATCAATAATGTACATCTCAGACACCTGAAGGGTTCATAAGTCAACCGTTTTTCCATCTCTATCTTTGTTATTCCTTACTAAAAATGGCATATATATTGGTTGGCTTTACATTTAAAAATATTATGTCACTTTACTACAATTGTGACCACAATGGGCATTCTCCCCCAAACACCCCTATTAAATTCCCTTTTTGCCGGTTTTCCGCCTTGCTCCACATTCTTGTCAGTATCGCTGCCAATCAGACAGTGCTGAATAAATTATTCCTGCTTTACATTGCCATAATTAGTGTTTTTTCCTACTCTATACAAGTCACTTCCATTGAGCCATGATGATTATAGAGCCAGTGCCTATACCATTCAGTAGCGCCAATGGAAAAGAGCCATAAGACCCAGTGGATATGATGCTAACCTTAATATACACCAGACAAACTTTTTTCCACATAACAGGCCAGTTTTTGTTTAGCCAAGCAAATTTTGTAAAACCAAAACTTTTCCACTAAACGCAGGGGTGTTTATATAGCATTGAGCAAGGGAATAAACAGTATATTGTCATAAAATACTCACAGGTTTGTTCTGAAGGAAGTCCAACAATGCCCCTGCTCTGCTAGTGGACTGCTGCTTCTGCTTTAACATAGTCACTGACCTGTGCAGTATATATATAAATGTATATAAAGCACACATATCCTCTGAAAAGAAAATTGAGTTTGAAGTTTTAAACATAACCTCCAAGGCATAGTATGTGGCTAATTAAATGCAATAAATCATAGAACAAGTAAATGTGAACAAATGGCACATTCCATAAATAACCTTTTTGAATATAATCCAGATAAGTTATACATCCAAATAAATAATTCTGTATTTTCACAAACTATAAAGTTATTGATATATTGATTTTTTAAAGTTTTGGTTCATTGAATTTTGGATGACAATCTGCTCAAATTAAATTGTGTCATATTTCTAATCGTAAACAGGAAAAAATGTTTATAGTACTTTAAGTGCTTGATTTCAAAGAATATTCACAGAAAATTTAACTATGATGTTTATTATTGCCTATATGGTAATAAGAAAAAATAAGAACAATTAAGTTTTCGGTCTTAATTTTAAACCTTTATCTATCAAGCGGCCACAATTTGCCCAAATTGAGAAAAAGAATAAAATTTAGAACTTTCCAGCCTCTTACCAAGGGGTAATGCCCAAAACGTTATTGATTGGTTAGCTAGAAAAAGGCATACAAAGAAAACTTTGAAATATGATAGCTATACTAATTTAACTTACTACTATCAGTTTCCTCAAAAGCATCAATCATGTTTGCGATAGCTGGTGAGGTTTTCTTTCTCACTTCTATGATGCGTTCTCTATATCCATCCCACTTTGTGATGAAGTTATCCCTGGATTCGGCAAACATTAATCGAAACTCCTCATTTATCTGAAAGAAATGTAAACATTTTATTACTGCAAATCAGAATGCTAGGAGATTTTTCTAGTATCACAATTATGAAACTTACTACATCAAATCTGAATTTTGCTTCTTCAGTTATCTTTTGACTGAAAAGAAGGTTATGATTAGTAGAAATGCTTGATATAGCGCATTATACGTAAACCGGTCTCAATGCCCTTTACAATAGAAAAATGCGAAGCTAGCCTACAGATAACATACTTAACTGGCTGCAAAGCACATCTACCTGCAATAAAGCTACTGAAAAATCGCTGGCACAGGATTCAAACCTGCGACCTTCAGCATCTCAGTCTGGTGCTCTACCAACTGAGCTAACCCGTAAAAGGGCCAGCGGCCTGTCATGGACGATTTGATTACCCACGCCCCACTGGCTTGAATTAGCCAATAATGTCCAACACTCCTATTTTAGATGGGTATGGAAATGTGTTATTATTTTTGTTTGCTACTAATAGATGTGTTATGCATTTATCTGAAACATATTCAAAGAAAAAGAAAGCATTTTCAGTACTTTTCTTTTAAATTACAATTAAAGAAGTGAAAAATCTAGTATTTCTCCATTGACTGTAATGATAAGTGACCCCACGAAGTGACCAAGTAGAAACCATACTGAGCCCTATAGCACCAGTGCCTAACGGCCGGGTAAATAGCCAATGCCTTTTCACTTAGGCTAAGTAAACGTGTATGCGCAGCCTGCAGGGTAGGAATAAATTTTCTTCAAAAAAAAAAAAAAATCATTTATTAAGGACTAACGTTAGGGGCCTAACGTTAGGCTAAGCCTTCTTTTTCGTTTTAACCGGTACCTATTAATTTCAGTTGGCACACTCTGAATAGGCTTGCCTAATTTAGTAATAATTAGTAAAATATCACTAGGCCTAGGCCAACACTAAATTTTTCGTAACCAGTGACACAATAGTCGTACATGTACGACAGTATGACAGTACAGTGTATACCGGGCCATAGTATAACTATACTAGGCTATAGCCAACTGTACTACTACTGTACTAGGCATAGCATTGTTCATGTTAACGCTATGACTGCGTACGAGTATGAATCGATTAAAAACGGCCTTTTTTAATATTACCTTCGAGCAATGATATTACTTCTTCTGCATATCCTTTACCTGCCAAACACGTTCTCAATGTTTCTGCCATTCTTATACCCTCGTGGAAAGCTTAAAAAGGTTAGTTTTTACACATAAAACGAAGCGTAAATTCTCTCGGTATTCAAGGTAAGTTCAGCTAAGATGGCGAGTCGATTCAACGTTCGTACGTACCTACGTACGCGGCCGGGAATATGTAGATTAGAATACGTCATTAATTTGGACAGACCGGATTGGTTTAACTGTTCAGTCTTCGCATGGACTGAAATTAAAATGAGCACGTGACAAAATACAATGATTTTATTGGGTATTGCATTCAGTCTATTGTAGGCTGAATTTCGTTCGGAAACAATTCCAGTCTTAGCGTCTGGAAATCGGTCTTATGGACTGAAATAAATTTCAGTCGAACCTTAGACTGAATTTTTCAGTCTTCAAATTTAAGAGAGTATGTAATTCTGCTTGACTGCAAAAAGTTTAAGTGGCCTGCTCTATCGTTGCTAGTAATAATTGAAGGTGCGTCAATTACGGGGGTGCGTCAATTATGAAGCCTTGACTATACACTAAACTGTTTTGCGTATATTCATTCAAGGCTGAACTCGCGTCGTGAAGTTGAGTTTGGTGTAGGCCTACCCATTCCACGAAACGAATTCCGATTTCAATAGAACGGCTGACGAATCTTGGATGGCGTAAACACGAAACCGATAGAATGTAGCGTATGTATCATAAGTAAGGTCAACATGTTATCCAAGCATTAAAAGTAAAAGTTAGGGCGTTTTCAGGGAAACCGCGTAACAAGACTTTATTAAGTGTCAGTGTGTAACTCAGTGTATGTCTTCGAACTATCAAGCGTTTGATGCTGACGTCACGAGCAATCTGATTGGCTGAAAACTCCGTAATTGAGAACCTGTTTGGGAAAAAAAATTCGCTCCCCGGTCACCTTACCAGCTGGTGGCGGACTGATAAACAACATGTATGGACATCCATGCATACGAGACATTACCAATATCATCAAATCATGAACACTCCCCCACCTCCTACCCCTATCAAAAACCCATGGGTAAAAAGAAAATACAAACTTCCAACACACACACACATGCAAAAATCCCAGGAAGATACCAGAGATTGTGTATATACGGGGTGATGTGAACTCAATACAAATAACCAGTAATAACACTTCAACAATTGCACTATTGACAGTAACTTTAAGTCATGTCCTTCAGCTCACATATAAGAAAACCTCCAACTGATCCCCCACCCCCCAACCACCACCATTAACTACCCTTCATTGTCTTGATAGTCATTAGACCAGGGTTGTCCAACCTTTTGCAGAGTAGGGCCACATGGAATGATTATGATGACGGAGGGGCCGCATAAACCCTACGCTCGAGTTTTTCGATTTCTTGCCCGAAGCCTAAGGCAACAAAATGTGAGCACTGCGCGCGGAGCGCACTGATTTATTTTCCTTCCTGATAAAAAAGATGAATAAAGTCCAGCCCCCCCCCCCTCCGCTGAGAGTGTCACACACACTGACCTGTATCCAGTTTTTTGGACCCAGAAGGTTCGAATGATTGATTATATAGCTTCAAATTTTTATCAATACATCTGCTCATTAAAATTTCGCACCGTAGAGCATCTCTGGCGGGCCAGACACAACCCTGCGGCGGGCCGGACTGTGGCCCGAGGGCCGTAGGTTGGACAACCCTGCATTAGACACTGGTTAAGTCATGCATGTTTACAAGATAAGAACTTTCTTGAACCAAAATAAAATGACTTTAGCATCCTTGTCAAGCTTTATTTCAGATACTGATCTTTACAAGCACATCAAATGTTTAACATTTTGCCACTTGACATTCTCAATCCAAAAACCCAAATTCTGGGATAGGATGACCGTACCGTAGAGCATCTCTGGCGGGCCAGACACAACCCTGCGGCGGGCCGGACTGTGGCCCGCGGGCCGTAGGTTGGACAACCCTGCATTAGACACTGGTTAAGTCATGCATGTTTACAAGATAAGAACTTTCTTGAACCAAAGTAAAATGACTTTAGCATCCTTGTCAAGCTTTATTTCAGATACTGATCTTTACAAGCACATCAAATGTTTAACATTTTGCCACTTGACATTCTCAATCCAAAAACCCAAATTCTGGGATAGGATGACCGTACCGTAGAGCATCTCTGGCGGGCCAGACACAACCCTGCGGCGGGCCGGACTGTGGCCCGCGGGCCGTAGGTTGGACAACCCTGCATTAGACACTGGTTAAGTCATGCATGTTTACAAGATAAGAACTTTCTTGAACCAAAGTAAAATGACTTTAGCATCCTTGTCAAGCTTTATTTCAGATACTGATCTTTACAAGCACATCAAATGTTTAACATTTTGCCACTTGACATTCTCAATCCAAAAACCCAAATTCTGGGATAGGATGAATGTGATAGGAAACGTAACAGTACCTCTACATAACGAACGACGTTATCATATTAAGGTTATGGTAGCATTTATGGGAATGATGGAATTGCCAATGGAACTCCATCAGGGTTATGGCCGTGGGGTTAGTCAGGAAGATGAAATCAATGGTTGATATTTGCAATTTTGAAGAAATTTTGCCATAGCATATGAGGCTTAGGACAGTCACAGTGGGGTGTACAAAAGGGTTAGAAGGGAGGCGTATGGACAATGTCCCCCCCCCCCCAACCTCCATCATCGGTCTGGGGCCTTTTAACAACCACATCAGGGGAGAATGATAGCATTTATTGGCACTAAACGTCTAGATCTTATTCATAATCTTAATATGCCACAGAACCCTCTATTTGTCTTTGAAACTTATCTTCTGCTGGGGGTAAAGTTCCTTACCTACATGGGTGGTGTCCGCCTCAATATCCCTTTGAAATCCTGTCACTGAACAGTCTAGCCTGACATTATATATAGCTATGAAATGAACAATCTTCGTTAGTAAACAGACATACATGCCCTTCTCTCACAGTTGTTGCCGTGGTAAAGCTGATTAGAATAACCTGCAGTTTAGACATTTGTCGACACGTATTTCAGTGGTTTAAATGTTGCTCTGATCGTCGCTGCCGAATAGAAGGAAGAGGAACAGGAGTATCTGATAAATAAGCAACCACATTGTTATATAAAGATGATAAAAGATCTGTCGTTACGATTAAGTCAAGTACATGTTAATATAAGCTTTCCATGTTTTCGAAGTCCTTAATTGTATACTGGTATTTTAGGAATTTACAATGGTAGACAGCAATTTGTGTCACGTGGACACTCCATAATTCTGCCGTAGGGAGAAGAAGCCATTACTTATTTACTTTCTTGCTTCCTTAAACTTACCTTCTCCTGGGGATAAATGAGTTGTACTAAATAATTATGCAACTGATGATATCGAACAAACTATGCTCTTGTCAGTACCTAGCGATTTAGTGTATGCTTTATAATAGCACATCTATACGTGTACATCTTTCATAGGTTTGAAAACAATATTATCAACTTTGACAATCAAATATCTATATACTTTGATCAAATCAGTGATCTACAACGGGAAAGCGTAAACATTTCCAAATAAGTAATTTTAATGTTCAATGGTATTCATCATGTACAAATGGAATTTACATGTTGTGGCATGTCTTTGTCAATGCTTAAGATATAGCCATATAGCATGCATCGAGTGATCAATCTATACTTCTTCATTGACAACTTAATAAGATGTTACGTACGAGATACTCGAAAGTATATGAGAGCCAAAGGTTAACAATAGGGCTTGTGGGACGGGTGACACCAGATGTACTTGACTGAGCAAAATTAGCGTTTCCTTAATCTTTGTAAGACTCAATACCTTGGCCTCTCTTACCTGAGTTCTCGTCTGAGTTAGATGTGCAAGTGTTAGTTTTGTTGCATTCGTGACGCTGCAGGTAGAAATCTGAAAATTGCGAAACTCATCTCATGCACTTAAACGGGATAAGATGAAGTCTTAGGTTATAAACGGATGTTTTCGAGATATATAGAAACAAGCACTATGTGACTAAACTGCCGCCATCTTGTAAATTGTCGTTATAAAGGTGTAAAGTACACTTTTTCTTTTATGAGAATATGGATATTTATGAGAATATGTGGAAAAGTGCCTATAAAGATGCTACGGAGAGACTTTCATAGCAAATATCGCAGTAATGCTTAGGTGCACTGAATATGAAGTAAAACATTTAATATAAATATCAGGAAGTTGTGGAGTGTGTTAATGCATTTACCAAAATATCTTTGGATGAACTGGAAGATGCGAAGAGCAGGCGTGTAGGCTTGACAAGTATTGGGCAAAATTTCTCCCATTCTTAGCTCAACGTCACAGCCAAAAGAAAACTTACAAGTGCCATATGATAGAAGGTTCCACGGAATGTGTATGGATCATTTAATTACAGCAAAGTTGGATGAATTACCTAAATTGTCAAATTTAGTAAAAGTACGGAATTTCTTTTACGATAGTGAGAATTTGAAAATAAAAAAGTTTGAGAAGAGAAGTTGTGTTATAAATATTATTAATTAACTGATATCGACAAGTTTTGGTATTGGTTATTCACCATCTCAGTGTATGTTACTAATTTCTTATGTTCAGTGTGAATACAGAGGTCCAGACATTATTTCTTTCTTCCTTTCCTGCATTAAAGTGTGTTCTGTTTTGCTAAGGCCCAATGTTTCCCTAATCAACTCTATATGTATATTGCATATTGCTGTGGCCCCCAAAAACCCCAGATAAATGAAATGAATGCAAGAAATGGACTTGACTGTGGGTGGAAATGCAGTTAATGTTCTAATGCTGTGGCTTACTTTAAATTTGTCTCTTAAATGAAAACGTTCATTTCATTTTCAATTAACACATAAATATGGCAGTTTTAACAGTGCCATCAGGATTAAAATATCTAACCTTAATATTGCCGAAATGGTTTAACGTGACGAGATGTAACAAGTGGCTATTTCATCTGTTTTCAAAATATTGTTTTATCGCAAGATTATAAAGAAATCAACAACACAACATTTTGCATAAAATTGTTGAAATGGCGAGATAAACCGTTCATATAGTGTCATTTGAACCTCTTACTTTCCTTCAAAAATTGTTGAATTTGCCAACGTGGAAAGATGTCAACAGTTTAAATATTTTGCAGAATATTGTTGATATAACGAGCTGTTATAGCCTAAGTTATTAATTCAATATTTTTCAGACAATTGTTTTAGTGTAAAGAAATTCTTAATATCTTCATGGTACTTTAAAGCTGCAAAAAAGTTCAACAGAGTGCAAAGGTGTAGAAACAGGAAGTAAAAAGGTGAGAGGAATTGAAATACCACACCCCCCCCCATATATAGGCTTGGATCACTCCTAAGTACGATGAATAAGCAAACATGGATTTTCTTTTGAGTTTAACTTACTTGCTTAATCACACTAGTTCAAGTTCAAATATGTCTTTCAATTCAAGCCGTGGTTAACTGAATCAACACAGAACAACAATGAAAGACTGCCACATTCATTTGGCGTCATACAGATCAAGCCCTATTTAAATTCTTAATATGGTGCATGACACCTGAACTTGTCACCTCACAAAATGTCAATAACTAAATACTCGGCAAAGATACAGGCTAAAATAACTTTTTAATGTCGGGTTTTCAAATGCTTGTAGCCAAATAAGTTTGCGAGTGTTGACATTTTATAAACTGGAAATAAACTGCAATCAGTAAAGATGACAGTATTAGGAATAATACCCCGTAACTTGTGGTTGCTTTAAGCAACTTCGTGGTCGCTCAGCTTAACTACTGATTATTATAGCTTTATCTACCAGGACGTAGTGTAAATGTTGAATTTAACCCGACAGTGCACCACCATACAACAATGGTGAAGCAGCAGTGGTGTCAAAGCCTTTATAAGTTAGTTCCTCTTTCGTTATGTGATGATTACCACGATTTCCACATTTGGAAGGAACCATTAAAATAACAACCGTATAGAACCGTGTTTTGTCAGAATGCAATTCACTCCGTGCACACGAACTGGTGGTTTAGTACTAGTGGAAACGATGCTCATTTTGTGTTACTTTGTTATTTTAGGTTCCATGCAGGCAGTTAATCGAGTAACTGCTATCCAGGATGACTGCCCGCTCTCAGGTAAGGTGTATTTGATACAGCATTCTCTGATTTTTAAAACCTGTGGCTCAACCACTATTTATTGTGGAACGGTATCGGGTAATCTAGTTGTAAATTGTCATATCTATGTCATCTGTTAACATGCAACCGTCTGTCAATTTTCAATATTACTTCTCACGTGAATGCTTTGCCATGAATCCAGACAGTGATATAACTCTTATTAATTTAAGTTTTCAACCTATAGTAGTAAAGAGATCCATGTATATGTTTTTCTTCAAGATTTTTGAAACCACGGGTAGCACATATATTGGTCTACAAATTCCACGTCTAGTTTGGACCCATTCTTTTAGATATAGGTATCATTTTGGCTACCTTACACCTTGATGGGAAAACGTCTAAAGTTGCGCACCTTTTCAACATGTTAAAAGCGTTGATTTCATCAGTACTGTATCTTTTGAAATATCAAGATGGGGTAGATCGTTAATGATATTCTTGTGATAATTTAGGAATATTAAATGAAATCCATTGAGATATTTCACAATACATGTTGCTTTAACGTTTCCATAGTTGTTTTTTCTTGGGAATGCTGGCTTGTCGCAAAAGTGAAAAGTATTATTTTGCGATATCATTAAGAATTGATGTACCTGTTAAGATAAATGTAGCCGAAGAATGTGACGTATTTCGCATAGATTGTTCATTTCTCAAAACTTGCCAGATAGCTTTTGTAATTCTATTAATTCTTAAGATTTCATGTTTAAAACAGGTCTGTTTGGCAAGTCGACTGTGTTTCAGTGTTTACGATTGTCATATGCAATGGTCATACTGTATGGGTGGAATAATTTGAATATTTTTTTAACATTGAAAACAAGGAACAAGTCTTAAGATATTACCCTTAAATGTTGATATATTATATTGCAATTTAGGTTTTGGAAATGTTTCCTGACTTAAAGCTTGTCATACAGCATAAAACTTGACAATTTTGCAGATAATACCAACACTGTATCATCTTATTTTATCAATAAACTGTTTTGTTATTACGGTATCGTGTATACCGATATATCATACTTTGCCCTCAGTGTGAGTTTTCATGTTGTGGCGGGGAATGAATAGGCTACTCATAAAATCCTGATGGGTATCCATATATCTGATCCACTTCTGATTCGCATCATAATGGTACTCTGTGTAGTTTTGCAAATGAAAGCTCTATATCACCTCTCCACGTACAAATGGTAGAACATTTCCATGACTGACATAAAAAAGGTTTCTTTAATAAGATAAAACTTATTCCGAAAGCATATGTACTATATAGCTTGATAGCAACGGAGCTTATAAAAACACTTAATCAGTGTGAGATTTAACGTGACTAATGTAGCTGTGTCAAATGTAAATATTACTTACAATCATTAAAGTATATGATGTTGATCTCACATACTGGAATTTCCCTCACGGACTTCCTGATATGGAAAACGTGTTCTATAAAAGTCAGTATTGCCTACTTTATGGTCTATTGGGTTGGTAGTTCCTTCTTAATTGTACAATGTTGATTAATTGTACTTTTTTCAATGTGGGTGTTTTCCGCATCACACTTTGTCTTCTTTTCTTACCTCTGATTTCCTCTTGAACCAGTATAGTACAGTACAATATAATACAGTATAGCATTGTACAGTATAGTACAATATAGCCTATATAGAGCAATACAGTATAGTATAGTACAGTATAGTATAGTATAGTATAGTATAGTACAGTACAGTACAGTACAGTATAGTATAGTATAGTATAGTATAGTAATCGTACTCGCGCTTAGAACAAGGGAAGTAGTGCATTTGCTCGTATAGTCCTATTGTTGTTCTCGTGCTACAACACAAGTCTGTATGTATATTCTTCGACATGTTCTCAAGTATATGTCCTAACTATATTCATGTGTAAAAGTAAGAGTAAGAGAGGGCCTGACGTTTCGATCCTAGCAGGATCGAAACGTCAGGCCCTCTCATACTTTTACACAGGCTCTTCGTAGATAAACAGTTTGCTAATAGTTTTGTTTTATTTACCATGTGAATCGATATCTCGACAGACATTCCAGTTTGTGGACCAACAGGTGTCTGTGATTGCTCTTATGGCAGGATAGCTGATTGCAGTGGTAAAGGTTTGGCTGCCTTGCCAAGAAACCTGTCATCGGACTTAATGTCCTTGTAAGTGTGAGCAATGTAGTCTGTGACCAGTTCGTTCGACCAGTTCGTTCGCCCATTGTTGTACGTTGGCTTCACTTGTGATTTTTGGAGGTGTACTATGATTTCGCCAAGGAACACGTCGAATAAAATATATCATAATTGTGTCCGCCACAGCTTTACCTAAGTCAGCCACGGGGGCGTTGTTCAAATCCCGATGAGCGCTTGAATAAGAATTGTCTCATAATAATTGCCTTCATTGCCAGCATTTCAATTTATACGTATTTGATTCAACTTATGCTACGATTAATTAAACTGTTTAAATAGCTTGAGTTACGTTATATCAATCGAGAGGAGAAGAAGAGGAAAACTCAACAAACAATCAACTGGAACTTTCGTCGTTGATTATTGAGTGATCGATATTGGACTTTTGTAGGCAGCCGCACCGTCTATTTCTATAGTGACATTTGTAGGCAGCCTAACTATTTCTAGTGACGTTTGTAGGCAGCCTAACTCTCTATTTCTATAGTGAAGTTTGTAGGCAGCCAAACTAACTATTTCTAGTGACGTTTGTAGGCAGCCTAACTAACTATTTCTATAGTGAAGCTTGTAGGCAGCCTAACTAACTATTTCTAGTGACGTTTGTAGGCAGCCAACTATTTCTATGGTGACGTTTATAGGCAGCCTAACTATTTATATTGAAGTTTGTAGGCAGCCTAACTAACTATTTCTAGAGACGTTTGTAGGCAGCCTAACTAACTATTTCTATAGTGAAGCTTGTGGGCTGCCTAACTAACTATTTCTAGCGACGTTTGTAGGCAGTCTAACTATTTCTAGTGACGTTTGTATGCATCCTAACTTTCTATTTCTAGGGAAGTTTGTTTGTTCTGATAACAATTGCTGAACGCAGTTTTTGTCAAGAAGTACACGATCACTGAATGATATGTAGAAACTTCAAAATCCTGCTAAAACTCTCACAGGCTCAAGCAGAATTAATCTGGCAGAAGTGAACGTTAATCTATGTCTTACTTCACTCATTTAAAGTGGCTTAAATGGCGTCTTTGTTCTTTTACTCACGAGTTGATGCATTTTCCTTTCCGCGCAGAGACCTTTCATCGAATGCAATTGAATGTATACCCATCAACTTTTTCGAACGATTTACCAAACTGAGAAAATTGTAAGTTCTTTCTTTCTTATATTTAGTTTCCAGCAGCATGAATGATACAGTTTCTGGCCACACATAGCTTGTGTAGCAATGTGCAATGCAGCCACTAGCTTACACTCCATGTATCACGAATTACAAATCAAATTCTTTAATTTGTATAGATTAATTTAATATTTAAGAAAAATACTGTTAAGTTTCCTTCTATGCATGATACATCAATTGAATAAAAAATATTGATATTAATATATCACTTTATAAGAATCTGTTGTTCTTCACCTTTTTGTTCACAGAATACTCGACTATAATCAGATTCGAAGATCATTCCACCTCCCTCCGAGTCTAGAAAATTTGTGAGGAGAAAATTTTTGCAGTACAATTAACTTTTCAATAGAGTAGTAGATGAATATTGTAGATTACAGTTATTTTATAATGTATACAATCTCAAATTTGGCCAGCTACTATGAGTTGGTCTTACATTATATATTAAAATAGTACAGTGAAACAAAAGTCCATTATTTTTTTCAAGAAAGTAGCCGTCTTTGAATCTTTTGTTATTGGACAAACAACATTCACACTAGAAATATTTAACAAATTCGTCAAATTGGCGGTACTTGAATCCGCCGAATTCATTATTACGAATGTCATGATGTCACACTTCGGACACTCTACATATATAGAAAGGCAATAAAACATAATGTAAGAGTTGATAAACATTTGATTAAGCCATGTGTGTTTGTGTTTTTTAATTATTATTATTTTTTTTCATTGCAGTGATATGGAACAGAATCAACTACCAGAACTAAACAATTTCTTTATTCACTGCGATAATCTAAAAACTGTGTAAGTCAACAGTGTACACCTAAACATATATATAACTTATATTTAATAGAACCAACTATGTGATTCTGCCCATGCACGTGCTCTGCCCACATGTTGTAAATATTATGTAACGTGTTTCATTCTGTTGTTTCATAATAATTGATCAGCAAAATAAAATATTGCTTTGGATATGTTGTATTTTCTTTTTTGGAGTAAGACGAAGTATTTTTGAAACAAATACCTACAAGCGTATTAAATACAGAATAAATGGACACAAACTCCAATGATCCGTTCTGTTTAATAAATATTTGTGTGTGAAATGTGCATATATAAGATATTGTAAAACAAAAAGGGTAATGTAGCGCCATAGTTTAAGCAATAAGGTTAGACTATTCCTATTTTACAAAGAAATCCATTATTATTTGACATTGTATGTGTTTTGTCTCCTTAGAACTCTGTGTGGAAATGAACTAAAAAACATACCAGAACATGTCTTTCAAAGATGTTCCAACCTAGCAGAATTGTAAGTTACCTTCCCACTCTACTTTTACAGCTAACCAATGTTTCTTGAAAATGAATAGCATATGGGGAGTCAGTTATTTAGTTAAAAATAAATAGAGGGAGTATGACAATATTAATGCTCGAGAAGCCAGTGAAACAATTTGGAGGACGTGCAGAGTTAAAATCATTGATATGTCCTAATAAAGTTAAAGCAGATTCATGATGCAGATTGAATTATTATAAAAGATCATACTAAATATAATTTGTCGAATTGCTATATTTTCTTACCCTTTTTTTTCTACTTCTACAGGAATTTAGACAGCAATTACTTTTCACGCCTGTGGAACTACAGTTTTGCCGGGCTTGACTCGTTATATACGTTGTACGTACATGTGCTACTCAATAGAATACTTTTATTACCTTTTTTTTTATTTTTGCACATAAACTTAACGTTTTCCCGAATGAAAAGAATTCTACTAGTTTCAGAAAATTATCATATCAATTTGCATATTTTTACACTGCTTTTACGGGTGTCATAATATATATATATATATATTTATAAATAAAATATATATATATATTTATAAATAAATATATATACATATTTTATGACACCCGTAAAAGCAGTGTAAAAATATGCAAATTGATATGATAATTTTCTGAAACTAGAATTTAATTTATAAATAAATATATATATTTGGCGCTATACTTAGGCTATGGACACTAGGCTATGAACTATATATATATATATATATATATATATATTTGTATATATATGTATATATATATATATATATATATATATATATATATAAATATATATATATATATATACATATATATATATATATAAATATATATATATATATATACATATATATATATACATATATATATATATATTTATATATATATATATATATATATATATATATATATATATATATATATATATATATATATATATATATATATATATATATATATATATTTGGCGCTCTACTTCAGTATCAACTTCAAATAATAATTTTGACCTTCTCGCTTCCGACAGATATATAAGATATAATAAAGAGCCCTTGCTCTTTTCTGAGGAATCAATATCAAGAGTGTGTTCTACCCTTGAACGGTTGTTAGTATATCTCATAAAATTAAAGCAGATTGGTAACAGAATGTGACACCTGCACAAGTAAATTACTTAACGTTATCGTCGGAATATTGATGCCATGTTATGTTACATGTCTATGTTACGTCTAGAACCCTCTATTAGCAGACCAAGTCAAATACCATGCAATTCCTGATTTTATAACATGGTTTTAAAAGCCTCCGTTATTTCGTAAACACGTTAGCTTAATTACACCCAGAAATTCACCAGGTACTCGTCCACCTCAAACATTGTTTACCCGAAAATGTACACAAGGTGAGAAGATTTCTTCATGTGTCCAAATAGTATGAATTTACTTACTGACAAGTATTCCATTATGGACGTCCACGCTAACACCAAGTCCACTATTTAACCCGGACTCTTAGGGGGCATACTCCTATAATAACGTATATATCAATCCGCTAGAATGTTCTCCTATCTCAATATAAGTGCCAAATTGCAGTAGGAGAACATCTTTTTTGATTTGTTATCAATCAGGATTTGCTTTTTGTGGCTTGTATGTTAAAGAGCATGAATGTGGTGCAAAAATTGGGTCAATTGAGGCAATTTTAGACCCCTTTAGGCCGCACAGAAGCAGCGTACGAAAACGGTTACTACTGAGTGAAGAGGTTTGTTTACAAGTGACGAAACTTCAGGCTCGGATAGCAAACAATCTACATGGTCATGATACGGAAAATTGATGGTACCATGAAAGGCCAACTTGTCAGCTTTCAGTGATGGGTAGCGTTAAGCTAGTGAGGACTTCTATCTAGACTTAAAGGCCACATTACTTTTGTGATCTAGTGTGTAAGTCAGGGGCTTTTAATGTGCGTATTCTACCTTATACAGTGCAGGGGTTACGATAGCAAAATAAAAACGGCTTGTCTGTAGTGGTACGCTGGTTTGACCTATTATTTTTGTCACATCAAAACAAAATGTCAAGGTTAGTAAATACAAGTTTTGATAAAGCTAAGTATTTGAACACTCTATCATATTCACATAAATTCTATTGGCAACGAATAAAGCGCCTTCATTATCACCCTCAATGCGCAAGCCGCACATCTCTGACATATTTTCCATTATTTGGCATATTTCCACTATGTATCTCGGTACATTGATAGATCTTATATTTACCTATATGGCGTAAATGTTTTTCAAAATTTGTCATATTAAGTTTGGAAAAAAAAGTTTTTCTTGGCAAACGTTTTGGCAGACTATCAACTTTAGGCAGAATATCACCTGAAAGTGCATAAGGTAAGACGAAGTAAGTCAATTAAATTATATGTCAACCTGCTATTATGTTTTTCACATAGGGAGCTGATAAGTAACTCCGTTTTGAAGCGACTTCCTCCAAGACTTCTACACGATTGTACAAGATTGCATAAATTGTAAGTAAACACGACATCCGACAGCTTCATTTTGATCGGTGATTTATTACATGTATATACAACCATATAATGGCCGTGAAAGTAAGAACGGAACAAAACGTTTGGGCAAGAGAACATTGAATAGGAATTTTTTACTGAAAATGGAATCCATTCCTTCCGGTCACATCATTTTTATGCCTTTGTATCGCCCTGCTTGAAATGTTGGCCCCTTCTGCCAGAAAATTCGAATCTATAGCACTGACTTACGTCGAGACGTTACGTCAGTGCGGCACATTGGTCAGGCTCAAGCAGATCTCCCTCTTAGCTTGGCCTTGATACGCTCACAGGAATATGTTCTCTGACAAATATCACGATTATCAGGCTTCCCGGCCATTATATACCTTTTAAGAAACTCCACTTGTATTGATATAACAAAACGTTATAATATCAAAAATGTGTTAAATTTGGGGTAAACGCGTAAATTGAGGGTATACTCATTTGACTACAGTAATTGATATCTACCCATCATTTCTGTCATGTTCAAGTGCCTATTACATTCAAGTGTAACAAGATTAAAATATATGAACTCAAGGGAGGGTCACGAACTCTCATTTTCCACTCTGAGCTATAACATGTGCTATATCATGTACTATAGTATATATGCTACGAATTGAAAAGAACAGATATATAAATTTAAACAAAGACATTTCATGCACACAGAAACATGTGCAGTGTTAAAGCTTACAAACTTATCCTACAGTTGAAGAAATACACAGAACCTAAAATATAGTCAAACAACCAGGAAACTTTAATGAAAGTACTGGATGCACGCACACCTTTTACTCTCCAATGTCCTCATTGATTACACGATACCGATTTTCTTGTTGCGAAAATGAGCCGTAATTCATTTTCATTCGTTCACAGAGTCTTAAAAATTACCACTTTGTTTGGGATTCCCGAAGGTTTCTTTGACACAATTCAAGAAATGGAAAGGCTGTAAGATATATTGCTGTTTCTTCATACATTGTTAAGCTATATTCTTTTTAATTTAGTGAGTTAACCGACAATCACTCCAATAACAAGAGTAAAACGAGATTGTATGACTGTTGTTTACGGTATTAATAAACACTACAGATTGACATCAATTGTTACCATAAAGATTCACTTTAAATGCTTAGTGTCACTAAATTTGATTTCCCATCATCCATGCTCATCATCCTCCATTCTCATCATTCCTATCATCTTCATAAAGTCAGCGCTACTGTAAATATCATGTCGTATCAGTTATATGTTAATCACTCACTTATATCAATTGACATTAACCACAACCAATTTCTTAAATTTACCGATCTCTTCCGGTGAGTCATCTGGGTTTTCTTTCCATAATTGACGAAATTGTTTCTATATAAGATCTGTCGTGTGTTCTGTTTCACAGACATCTGTCATCTATGAAGCTGAAGACGATACCAGAACGTCTGTTTGAAGCCACTTCAATTAATATGATTTTGTAAGTTTCATGACGAGATATGCCTTTAACTAGAAAATAATAAAGCAACGAAACTTACTGGAGAAAAGCAATAATGCTTGGCTACAAAGGTATGGCAAACTTTCGACATGAACATGGAGTCTTCAACTTATCTAATGCATAGCCTTTATGGATATAGCTAGCGTGATTGGTATTGTTTTTGTATTAGCACAGATGATAGCGTATATAGGATCATTAACCTTAAAGGCATTAAAGACTCGCCCAAACCGCGTGCCGCCCTCTGAAAAAAAAGTTAACTTTCCGTTGCTTGCAATTGAAATTTTTCCTTGTCGCAGACAGTAATGAAACGTGATACCTTGTTATCTTTCAACTGGACCCGGGATGTCCATCGCTGTTATGTACACTGTGGTGTGGGTATTGACCGTAGCTACATGTATTGACTGTACACTAGTGTCTAATTACCGAAGGCAGCAAGCTGTGTGTGTATTTTCTGGGATCGATGGTGGTGTCTAACACTTCTGTTACACTTCATGCGAAACTAGGTCAGATTATCGGCATCGGACGTTTCTTTTTGCGCGAGTCTTCACTCCCTTTAAAAGTAGACAAAATTGTTCCCATGTTGTACACAGTCACATAATTTTATCCCGATGCTATTCTCTAGTGGGAAAGATGGGGAACTGTGTTGAGGTTTCACATCAGGGGAGCGACTGTGTGTAGGGTAATAGGGTCTTGACTTAGGGTAACTATTCCTGAATGCA
This sequence comes from Apostichopus japonicus, assembly GCF_037975245.1. Taxonomy (NCBI): domain Eukaryota; kingdom Metazoa; phylum Echinodermata; class Holothuroidea; order Aspidochirotida; family Stichopodidae; genus Apostichopus; species Apostichopus japonicus. Next base: position 3,597,836 of record NC_092562.1, read on the forward strand.
GAAATAAAATTGATTTGTGTTTCAACATTTCAGAGACATTGGGGACAACGAATTGGAGGAAATTCCTGCTAAACAGTTCACGATTAATCCGAAAGGTCACTTTATGACAACACTCTCTCTATGTGGTAATAAGCTTAAAACTCTGCCGAGAGGACTGTTCGACAATCTTCATTATCTTCAAAATCTGTGAGTTCAGGAAATTATTTTTTTATTCGTAAGAGAGAACGGAGGAAGTGTCAAAGATCCTGTCGCCTTGGCAAAGTAAACCATAGCTGACATTGCAGCATGGCCTCGGTGTCTAAATGACCATATTGCTAACTTCATCGCTAATATCAGCATAATAAATTCGAAATAATATGAAAACACTTATACCAACGTTATCAACGTAAATAGGCTCGTTATACAGAATTATGTTTTTTTTAGGTAGACTTTAGGTCTAGATCGAATTTGTGATAGGGCGGTTTTTTCCGTCTTCATGTTACAAATTTTGTAACTTTACCAGCGTGAAAGATATACACGTAAAGGTTGTTGAAATGAGCTGATACTCTTATTGACGCAAAGTATTATGATTTTAAGTCCCTTTCAATAGGACCAAAATTGGACTATAAATTAAAAATTGTTTGTTATAAAATGGCAGCTAACAATTGGGGTTATCAGTAATGATATTGTGAAACTTTTAAGTGCTAGTCACTATAGGCTATGTATACTAATATGCTACATCCTTGTGGTATGTACCCCTACATGTGATAGTTCTAGTGGATTCTAGAACTATCTCTGTCATCGGTTTGATTGTACACGAATGAAAGGAAATTAAAACTATGGTGATATTAAACTTCCTGTTGGGATTATGAAGGGACACATTGGTAAAACGGCTGTTTCTCATACTTCCGCATTTCTGTTGCAATGTTTGAGTAGGTCGGTAGGGGTTTGCTTATTCAAATTTCATATTATTTTATGTTGGTGACGCTGATGGATATTCTAAATATATATTTGCCCTGGATCAGTTCATATATTAACCATTTCTGTGGTCAAATATTTCAAACAGAACGAACCCTTTTTAATTCTAATTATCTACTTTCAGTTCGACCTATTGGGCGGGATAAAATGACTGACCAGCGTTAAGTTCATCCAAAATAAGAATGCATTATATATGTTATAAAATTTGGAATGAATGTTCATAAGCAGTTGGATCGCTGCTTGGTATAACGTTGCTAAATAAATCACACTACACTCTTATAAACCAATGCCATCACTCTGGACGAGATGAATTAGTCCAGCGTTAAGTTCAACAGAGACATGTTGTAAAAGATGTTATCAAACACGAGATATACGGTTTGAAAGGATGATGTGTAAAAATGTTCGTAATTTACAAATTGCCGAATGTAAATAGAATGTATGTCTCTTTATCAGCCCATGAGCGACGTGATTGTTATCATATTTTTTGTAAATACGTAAATGTAATAATCATGAAAATTCAGTTTTATGTAAATATTGTGTTCTCCAATAGACGACAGACTATCATTAAACATTTAATCCTTTCGAATAAGAAATAAGAATTTGAAGTATAGGTTTACGTTTCTACCATCTAAAATTGCACATTTATACTTCCTAACACAATAATTAAAACAGATTTCTCCACAATAACAACTTGAAAACTCTACCGGGATCTATACTGGCTGGAACATCTTTGACTACCCTGTGAGTACATGTGTTCTATATAAATATAGATATAAATAACGATGAAACCGAAAAGTCGGAAGAGCAAACCGCTGGCCATGAATGGGAACAGCCCGAAACCAGTCGTAAAGTGTCCAAATATGATGAAACTTTAATGAGCAGAAATTTGTGAACGATAACGCTAAGCCATTACAACGTTTAAGTTACACGGACACTATGAAAGTAATTGAGCAAGCTTGTAAAATAAAACTGGTCATAAGGTTCGCCAACACTTTAGGGCTTTCTTAAAAGTCGTTTGTGATTTCCCCCTATAGAGTCACTTCACTGTACTTTATTTAAACTAATGAATATGTGTTCAAATATACTGCATTATAATGCTCTCTTGGTAGACAATAGACTCTTTGCCGTTGGTAGTAAAAAACAAACAAAAAAAACTAGCTAACAAGCCAACGACCATCCGATAAACAATATAAAGTTCCTGAAACATGTATTTAATAATCCTAAGTAAATGTTGTGACGATTCAGTTGTGAAATGGTTATATACGTCGTATCGATTGCACCTGATATTTCCAAATATTTCAGGTATCTTTTTCAGAACGACATAGAATACCTGACGGAACCATTATTCGGCAATGATAAAGGAAATTCAGCATTCAGCAAAATGTGAGTATAAATTGTTTTAGCAATTTAAAGACGGGCGATCGTAGGCGAAATAAACGGCACTGTTATTCACTCACCGAAAAAGTTTTGTACCACTCACAGAAATACGGATGTTAATTAAAGTATATATGGGTAACTATACTACCAACATCTGAAGTTACGACATTGTGCTTGTGCGTGACTCCGACATCCATAAGGTACATACTTCATTGAACTTAGTGACATGTTCACCATTTCTAAGGAAATCTGCATCAAAATAGGGCCCATAGGAGTATTTTACGAAAGTTTAATGAGAAAATGTTCCCACACGTGGGTTTATGTATGTGGTATAACCACGAGAAATCCAAGCAGCTCGAGTAGCGACCACTTTGTAAGTGTGTTGTCACAGCAGACCTATTATTTAGAATGAGGGGAAAGTCCCAACTGTTTGAACAGAGACGTCAACGCCTATAGCTGCGGCGTGTCTGTAGGAGACATGCCGTAGGCTATAGATATTTTGCACACGCGAATCAGTGCAGAAAATGTTTCATACCGAACATACTTTTGATGTACACATTATAACTTACGGGAAGTCTAAGGAATGTGTGTCATCCTATCAACCAATTATTCCATGATTCCATTGTCATCAACAATCACTGCATTCTTTGTTTGTTTTAGTCAACGAGCTGTCCAGTATGCATAGCCATTTATGCGAATAACGCATTGCATGTTTTCGACTATTGCCCAGCTGTAATGCAGCAGAACTCATATATACCCTATATGCATATCTATATGAAAACTACGATATATTTCGACAAAAAGGGAGCAACTTCATCGTATTGCGTCATGTATACATGGTAAATATTGCAATAGGGTGTTTCGAATAGCACAGAAAATTCAATTTTCAATGGATATATGCGAGAGTGCATATACAGGTCTAGTGGTGCTGAGATGGGTGCACCATAGTTGTACACACAGCGTATAAACACAACAGTGTGTACAATATCGTACGCATATCGGCTATCGAAACTTTTCGGCAACGGTTTTCCGAGCTTGGTAGTCCAATAACCGCGCATGGGCAGTGAATTAATTGTACGCCTCCCACCCAAAATCACGCTATCTGGCCTTTAAGCACTATGATCTAAAAACTCTCGACTTGAATCGAGAATCTGAATTGAAGCTCTACTAGGACAGCAGCGTAACTAAGAAATAAGGAAAGGTCATGTGTATGTGTGGGCTTGGGGATCATTCTTTTAATTTTGGTCATTGAGAGTAAGAGCATATCCCTTCACATTTAAACGTTTCCCCTCCACACCCGGCCTAGCCTCCAAGAAACTCGATATACTACTGTCTGACTTCATTTGAAATTGCATTGAGATAGAACCACGACGTTTCATGGGCCCAGAATCCATGTTTCATTGTGAAGAAAAAAAACTTGTTCCAACGTTTATTTCAGCCTATTGCAAGATAATCCCATCCGTGAAATGTCGTCAGCATTTCTTGATGAATTGATCGACGGAGGTGCCATGTAAGTTAATTTCCCACTGGTTTCAAGCCCTTTGGTATATTTACTTTACATCGACTTCACACAACGTCATATCTTAAAAAGTGGACGTAAAAAGACAAGAAGTTGTACTTTTGGGCTTCTGTATTGATATATCGGTAATCAACGTAAAAAGTAAGTGGTTTACGTCGCGATGTTGTACGTTGGTTATCGCCGCATGAAAACAACATACACAAATATGTTAAATTGTTGATTTTTAACTCATTTTAGCCGATACTCATATATGACTTAATTAACACTTTTATCGGAATACCAAATAATAGGCCTATATATATCATAATGAAGTAATAAAATGAATGTCGTTGTATGATGTTATCGAAGTGTGTATCGTGACTTTATCGTATGATTTGCTTAAAGATTGCATATTTATATTGCACTTTGTAATTGCAAGAAAAAAACTAACATTGGAATAATTCCATAACACGATTTATTTTAAAATCATATACAGGAATCTATCTTGTGAACAGCTTATACTACCCACGATTCGGGAACAACTGACTGTGTAAGCTTATTCAATTATCTCTATTTTGGTGCTGCTGATTTGAGTAAAAGAAATATGCTACTATGAAATAGTGAACGGCGTAGTACCTTCCTCGGAGGGTGGGGGGGGGGGGGGAGGTGGGAGCAACTCTTCTCGCCATACTGCTGCTTAAGTTGGCCCGGAGGGACCCGTAACTCTTCTCATGCTGACAATGCTCTATACCAATTACAAGAACAAATAACAAAACCAATGAATGCCATAAGCACTGTAGTTTACCGCATGAAAGGCAATATCATTAACTGGGTTGTTTTGGTGTTCATCGTGTACATAGTGCAAAGCGCACGATGCCCCACAATGCAGTTACACACTACAAGAATTAGCATACCTTGTTCATAATTCATTTCAGTGTCTAACTACACATCGAAGAGTTACTAATCTCTTTCCTCTGCACGATTCAACCGTTTTCGTGTATACATCACCTTGACGTGCGTTAAATGCACAATAGAGCAAAATGGCCGCTACGCCGAGAAGAGTGTAATTCAACTCATATATAATGAACTGATAAATGGATAAATGATAGCCTATATAACAAAGATTATCGATGATATTATAATGCATAGAAATCCTTTGATGTTACCTCCCAGTAGCAACCCATCCAATCATTGCATTTTAAATTCGAATGTCAGTTGTGGTTTCATATGTAAACGAACAGTATCGTAGTCTCCCTTAATAAATCAATTAAAATAAATCAAAATAATATATAATTTCTGTTCCATTTGGCTATAGAACATGTCTGCGTCCGTCGACTGTGATGGTCATGAACGTAAGCACCGTTGCTGCCCGATGGTTAGAAGCTAGAGGATTTGATTGTATAGGAACTCAGGTGGATAATCTAAAGGAGTGTACATCTTGTCCAACTGGCACATACAGTAGAGCCCATACTTGCCAGGCTTGTCCACGTGGTATGTATTGTCACTGGTAAAGCTCTGGCAACCATTTTTGTTATAAACATTGAAGCCACAGTCTATCTTATAACTTGTTTTTGAGGATGAAATGATGTTTTTTCCGTATATATTTTGGAGAATCGATGCTTGTCAGTTAATACCCTTAACTTACTAACTGACAATTTTGCAACCTATGGCTCGTACATCTCAAACTAAGATTATTTTATTTGATAAGAAGTGTTGTATGCAAGCACATTCGCTATATATAACTACAACATTATTTGTCACAAATGATTGCCATATGGAACTGTAAATGTTAGAAGTCTGGAAACATATTTGTTTTAACAGGTGGCTTCTATCAAGATCAAGTTGGCCAATACTCCTCGGATATAACGTCCATAAACTGTAAAAATTGCACTGAAGGAACATTTGTATGGGAAGGTTCAGGAAAAGACCCTCTGAGCTGTAAAGTTTGTCCCACTGGAACAAATAAGAATGCATTTGCAGGATTTCGAGCTTGTTTTTGTTTGGAGAACTATTTCAGGCGTGATCGATTTGATGCATGTGAGCTTTGTCCACAGGAGGGTGTACAGTGCAAAGATGATTACATGACCATACGCCATGGCTACTACTGGAACTGGAGTTACACAGATATTGCAGAATACAAACGGTTTGTGGAAAACCTTCTGACATTTAATGAATTTTATGAGGAGACTGCAACAAGATTTAATGGATCTCTTCCCAAAGCTCATAAATGTTTGAAGAGCGGTAGATGCGCTAACGATGTTGATCAAATCACAGGAAATTGTGCAAAAGGGTACACTGGTTGGATGTGCACAATTTGTGATGAAGAATTCTTCCCTATATTTGGACATTGTCATCCTTGTCCAGATCTTAAATATTTCATTTTGGAAACTTCAATCATTTTCATCGTTCTTGCTCTTTTCCTCTTTCTTCTGTTCAAGTCTTATCAATATCAGAGACGACGGTCTCGATCCCTTGTAGACAGTACGTTGGCCTTGGTCAAAATAGTTCTCGGATTTTATCAAATTATGGCAGAATTTTGGGAATCTATAGATGTTATCTTTTGGCCACAGTTTTTTAAAAGCATTGCTGCATGGCTGGATATTTTGCAATTTAATATTTCAAGCATACTGATAAAGCCCAAGTGCTTCTGGCCTGCGTTTGAGATAACACCGTACACAGCTTTTACTCTGGGCGCTCTGTTTCCATACTTTTCAACGGCTTGTGCCATTCTGGCTATTGGTGCGGTAAAACTTTATGCAACAGTTTCAGAAAAGAGGACCCCCGCGAACGTTGACGACATTACTTCCCGCTTGCAACGTCACCAAAATAATATTCTTACCTTTCTGGTTCTTATATTATTTGTCACTTACCCATCCACTTGTAACGTTATCTTTGCACTTTACGGCCCTACTTGCGACACATTTGCTCTTGATGAGTTTGGTGTTCATAACATTAGCATACTGCGATCTGATTACTCAATAAACTGTAACACGACCACCCATCGTCGTTTCCAAATCGCTTCGTACTGTTTGTCAATATATGTCATTGCATTTCCGACAGTTCTATTTCTTCTTCTGTGGAAATATGCTAGTCGTAATACTACCAGCAGCAGCGAGCTTGATGAACATGACAACGGTGATTCACCAAAGTGGTTGAGGTTTCTTTATGAGAATTACCAGTCTAATTTCTGGTACTGGGAAATCATCGAACTTGGCCGTAAGGTGTCACAGACCTTAGTAATCGTCATACTCGGATGGAATAGTTCATTCTCTGTCACAATCACGTTGACATTGGCTGTCATCTTCCTGAGTTTACATATTTCTTTCAGGCCGATGGAGGACAATATCGAACATTACTTGCAGGTGAGTCATACTACAGTATATTGCATCAAGTTGCCAAACTGAGTGTCGTGAAAATATTTATGATCACACCGTAAGAATTGGACTCGACTACAATATATTGAAAATAATAAACTGCTCTGAAATGCCTCTTGCTTTCACCATTGATATACAATTTAGCTGTACTTTTAATATTTCACATGTCAAATGGTTCTCGCTTCTTTCGTTTAATACTTTCGATGAATAAAACAAAATCACGATATGGGTGGGGGGGGGGGGGGAAGTGAACTAGTCTATGGCATGTGTCTGCTTGTTCTTGTTCAGACCAGACTACAACCAGAAGGCTACGTCCTCCCAATCGATTATATCATCATATGAGTTCCACTACAGTGCTACAGTACTATATACGTCAATTATGGCAACTGCGTACAAAAGATTTCGTCCAATTAAACTCATCCAAATGTATACAATGTGCAAATTGCATTGTGTCTGTACACAGTGTATAGGTGCAGAGTACTGTTTGATACAGTACACACAGTAGGTAATATTGAACCAACATTACATACTACATACAAAATTAGACCAGTGACTGTTTAAGGCCTAGCCTGGGCTACATTCTAATGAGCCTCTAACCTGTGGTGATGGCAAAATCTCAATTAACCAATGTATACAGGACAGAATATATGGATAATTTTGTAGGTGGCTACCTTTATTTTAACAAATTTCTTATCTCAGAGAGAGAAATTGTCTTGCTGCGCATGAATAATTGATCCAACTTTCAAAACATGCAACATCCATTACGCATTAGGCTAATCGTGTAATGCGTCATTATGTTTGAAAAGGAAAGCTGCTACCAAAAGTTTACTTGTGACTTGTGAGACTGATTTCACATACTATTATCCTTCCAAAGATGATGAATAATCTGGGAAAGTTTTAGAGAAAGGCTCTTCCCAACTTTAAATGTTCCATGACTTCTTCAGTGCCACCTCAATTTTATTAGGCCTAACATATTATTAGGCCTAGTCTACATCAGGTTTACCACTGCCATGATAAAGATTCAAGATGTACAGTAGCTTAGCCTATGTCACATTGCAATGAACGGTTAACGTTATGCCTTACTACGTAACGCTAGGGCTAGGTTACTTTCGTAAATCTCGCACGGTATTGCGAACAACTTGTGCCTAAATTCAAGACCCCGAAAGGCCAATATATCGTGATTTAGGCAAACTGCTTTCGTCCAGCAGAGCCACTTCTTTTCTAACCTACGCCCAATATTAAAGCGAAATACTTCAATAACTTATAAGGAATATTAGTGAGAGTTTACATCAAGTAGTCTTACCGAATCTCGAAAAGTATAGTACGGTATGTATAGTATCGTTGATGCAGTAGGCCATAGCTGCTGTCTGTTGATGGTTCGTATGACATACGACATGCATTACGTACACAACAAAGTCAACTCGGCGATGAATTATACGTGACGTACACTCACCATAGAGCAGAATATAAGTTCTTATATTCTGTTCTATGATACTTACAGAAACGTTTTCTGTGGCCATGGCTCATGGCTCCGTACCAAACTTTTTGTTTGACGTCATAATTTTCTACAACTCGTAGTCTTAGCAACAAACAAACAAAAAACTCTGTAAACTGCAGTCATTTTCTTTACATTTAGATCCAATTATGACAATAATTATGATCTGGAGTACAATATATACGTAAAAATGAATTTGATATGTTATTAAACTTCATTTTTCGACGCTGCTTTTAGGATTCTTTAAATTCGACATGGTGGCATATGTACCGATTAACGAAACGACGTGGAATTCTGTCCCCCTCCAGAGCTTAGACCCACAGCTGAGCGCGAGAATACTCTCTCGCAAAAAGTGGAAATATGATTGGCTTATGATGCATGCCACATACCTATTGGAGTATGCAACATAATTCCATTCACAAAAAGAAAAGAAAACAAAAGAACAAAAGTATACAAACAAACAAAGAAACAACACGGATGTAGATGAAAAGCAGTAAACAAAACTTAATGATTTTATCACAAAAACATATCATTCAAATTGTTCTTACAGCTGGCAAGTCTGTGGGTCATTTTCTTCAACATGCTCCTAGCAGCAGTTCCTGCCTCTGACTCTTCCAGTGGACATCTCACAACGGATATCCTGGTCACGTGTCTGGTGATTTTAAACACCGGTGTTCTTGTCATTGCAGTAGGTAGGTGGATCCGGGTATACTTAGATGATGTGGAGATGAAGAGGGGGACAGGAGGGAAACGTTTGAAAAAGTTGTGTCAATGCCTACAAATTGGGGATTCCTGTATCGCTTGGCGTTCTGGACGGATTGGGGGGGGGTACAAAAACTTTCGCGTTATTCACCAAATGGCGTTTGATTGGTATACACCTTGTTTATACAGTGATCTTTTCATTGAATCGGTTACAAAAGGCATCTTTGATTCTCTTATGCACACCAGAGATTTAGCATATTTTACAGGTGAATATTTTGAATAACCAGGATTGATAGCTATTGAAACATTATCACACTCCTTTTCCTTGGACTATAAACTTGTGCTTCACGTCCTTGGTGGGGGTGACATTTGCCCGTTAGTTACCTTATTCTAAAGGATGAAACTTTGTTCCTTTCTTTCAGTGGTGACCATCTTAAAGATGGTGAGAATCATGTGCAACAAGAATTGTTTCCGCCAAGGAGAAAACGAGCAACAACCAGAGGACTTTACAAATGAAAGTGCACCACTTTTAAGTTAAATATCAAACAACCAGAAAACTCGCGCACAAAGAAACGTCTGATGCCGGTAATCTGATCTAGTTTCGAAGGAGGTGTAACAGAAGTGTCAGACACTACCATCGATCCCAGAAACACAGCTTGTACCGTCGGTAATTAGACATTAGTGTAGTCGTTACATGCAGCTACGGTCAATACACACAACACACAGTGCACATAGCAGCGATGGACATCTCAGGTCCAGATAACAAGAGATAACACGGTATCACGTTTCATTACTGTCTGCATTTTGTAGCGACAAGAAGAACATTTCACTTGCAAGCAACGGAAAGTTAACTTTTTTTTCAGAGTGAGGCACGCGGTTTGGGGCGAGTCTTCAATGCCTCTAAGCAAGTACGAAGAATGTTACATCTACAGTGAGGTACTATAGGTCTTTGTTACATTCATGACAATTGCATTTTCTATGTTTTACATTCATTATTCATTCAGGGGTTATTGATATGAAAATATCTATCATATTGGTAATGTTTCAGGGGAATTAATTCATGTTTTTATTCTAGCAAACATCCATATATTATTGCGCAAAAGAGGCTTGTCATCACCACTGCATCCAAACCTCGATAAACCCACAGATTGGAGGTAAATCTGCATGTAGAGTGAAGTTAAATTATCTGCTAGCCTGTACTTTTTAAAAGCTTTTATACCACTTCATATGTTAAAGTAAACAGCTTTTATATGTAGTTTATTGCAAAATTATAACAAATAAAAAAGAAAACATTTATGAAACCAATTTCTTGTTGATTGAAAATTCTATTTAACAAAGACATCATCAAATGTTGTCCCCAACTAACTGCTTCAATTCATTAATTATATGAAAAAAATCTGAAATTTTTTCTTCAAGAAACTTAAACAAAACATGTGCCAAAGTCAAGTTGTTACATTTGGCACAGTGTTAAGTAGTAATTATAACAAATAACACGACATATTTTTTATGGCTGTTCTGATACGAGCACCAAAGGATAATACAGCCATTGTCTCCTATGTTATTTACCTGCATACACAGGTGCCAAAACTCTTTAATACTTACTGGTCTGGGTTGCGGTCTTAATATTGGTATTTTGATTATTGACGTTTGGATCGATGATATTAAAGTAACAATAATGACCATTTTCTACAATAACTCTGAGGTACCAAGGGTAGAAGATAGGCCAAAGGTCAGGCTTACCATAATCATTCTTAATAGTCCAATAGTCTTAAAATGTCTGCCGTGTCAAGTTCTTTCATACCCCTAAATTGACACATTCGTCGATAAGCTAACTGTAGTGAAGGCTTTAGTATACATCCATTGACTTTAGATGCTGTTTGCTATACTTTGAGCCTCTAAGCTTAGACAGATCAGGTCCCAGAGAGTAGTGTTGTCCATGATATTGAGGAAATAGGAGTTGGTTATTTTTAGGTTGCAAGATTTCCAAATGCCCAAAAACTGAACGTACAAAACCGGGGGGAAGGGTGTTAAAAGCTTAAAAATTCCACAATTTGGTCATCAAATAGCTGAAATGGATTCAAACTCATGAAATATGTAATTCTGCTTGACTGCAAAAAGTTTGGTGGCCTGCTCTATCGTTGCTAGTAATAATTGAAGGTGCGTCAATTACGGGGGTGCGTCAATTATGAAGCCTTGACTATACACTAAACTGTTTTGCGTATATTCATTCAAGGCTGAACTCGCGTCGTGAAGTTGATTTTGGTGTAGGCCTACCCATTCCACGAAACGAATTCCGATTTCAATAGAACGGCTGACGAATCTTGGATGGCGTAAACACGAAACCGATAGAATGTAGCGTATGTATCATAAGTAAGGTCAACATGTTATCCAAGCATTAAAAGTAAAAGTTAGGGCGTTTGCAGGGAAACCGCGTAACAAGACTTTATTAAGTGTCAGTGTGTAACTCAGTGTATGTCTTCGAACTATCAAGCGTTTGATGCTGACGTCACGAGCAATCTGATTGGCTGAAAACTCCGTAATTGAGAACCTGTTTGGGAAAAAAAATTCGCTCCCCGGTCACCTTACCAGCTGGTGGCGGACTGATAAACAACATGTATGGACATCCATGCATACGAGACATTACCAATATCATCAAATCATGAACACTCCCCCACCTCCTACCCCTATCAAAAACCCATGGGTAAAAAGAAAATACAAACTTCCAACACACACACACATGCAAAAATCCCAGGAAGATACCAGAGATTGTGCATATACGGGGTGATGTGAACTCAATACAAATAACCAGTAATAACACTTCAACAATTGCACTATTGACAGTAACTTTAAGTCATGTCCTTCAGCTCACATATAAGAAAACCTCCAACTGATCCCCCCACCCCCCAACCACCACCATTAACTACCCTTCATTGTCTTGATAGTCATTAGACCAGGGTTGTCCAACCTTTTGCAGAGTAGGGCCACATGGAATGATTATGATGAAGGAGGGGCCGCATAAACCCTACGCTCGAGTTTTTCGATTTCTTGCCCGAAGCCTAAGGCAACAAAATGTGAGCACTGCGCGCGGAGCGCACTGATTTATTTTCCTTCCTGATAAAAAAGATGAATAAAGTCCAGCCCCCCCCCCCTCCGCTGAGAGTGTCACACACACTGACCTGTATCCACTTTTTGGACCCAGAAGGTTCGAATGATTGATTATATAGCTTCAAATTTTTATCAATACATCTGCTCATTAAAATTTCGCACCGTAGAGCATCTCTGGCGGACACAACCCTGCGGCGGGCCGGACTGTGGCCCGCGGGCCGTAGGTTGGACAACCCTGCATTAGACACTGGTTAAGTCATGCATATTTACAAGATAAGAAATTTCTTGAACCAAAGTAAAATGACTTTAGCGTCAATGTCAAGCTTTATTTCAGATACTGATCTTTACAAGCACATCAAATGTTTAACATTTTGCCACTTGACATTCTCAATCCAAAAACCCAAATTCTGGGATAGGATGAGTGTGATAGGAAACGTAACAGTACCTCTACATAACGAACGACGTTATCATATTAAGGTTATGGTAGCATTTATGGGAATGATGGAATTGCCAATGGAACTCCATCAGGGTTATGGCCGTGGGGTTAGTCAGGAAGATGAAATCAATGGTTGATATTTGCAATTTTGAAGAAATTTTGCCATAGCATATGAGGCTTAGGACAGTCACAGTGGGGTGTACAAAAGGGTTAGAAGGGAGGCGTATGGACAATGTCCCCCCCCCCCCCCAACCTCCATCATCGGTCTGGGGCCTTTTAACAACCAAATCAGGGGAGAATGATATACATTTATTGGCACTAAACGTCTAGATCTTATTCATAATCTTAATATGCCACAGAACCCACTATTTGTCTTTGAAACTTATCTTCTGCTGGGGGTAAAGTTCCTTCCCTACAAGGGTGGTGTCCGCCTCAATATCCCTTTGAAATCCTGTCACTGAACAGTCTAGCCTGACATTATATATTGCTATGAAATGAACAATCTTCGTTAGTAAACAGACATACATGCCCTTCTCTCACAGTTGTTGCCGTGGTAAAGCTGATTAGAATAACCTGCAGTTTAGACATTTGTCGACACGTATTTCAGTGGTTTAAATGTTGCTCCGATCGTCGCTGCCGAATAGAAGGAAGAGGAACAGGAGTATCTGATAAATAAGCAACCGCATTGTTATATAAAGATGATAAAAGATCTGTCGTTACGATTAAGTCAAGTACATGTTAATATAAGCTTTCCATGTTTTCGAAGTCCTTAATTGTATACTGGTATTTTAGTAATTTACAATGGTAGACAGCAATTTGTGTCACGTGGACACTCCATAATTCTGCCGTAGGGAGAAGAAGCCATTACTTATTTGCTTTCTTGCTTCCTTAAACTTACCTTCTCCTGGGGATAAATGAGTTGTACTAAATAATTATGCAACTGATGATATCGAACAAACTATGCTCTTGTCAGTACCTAGCGATTTAGTGTATGCTTTATAATAGCACATCTATACGTGTACATCTTTCATAGGTTTGAAAACAATATTATCAACTTTGACAATCAAATATCTATATACTTTGATCAAATCAGTGATCTACAACGGGAAAGCGTAAACATTTCCAAATAAGCAATTTTAATGGTCAATGGTATTCATCATGTACAAATGGAATTTACATGTTGTGGCATGTCTTTGTCAATGCTTAAGATATAGCCATATAGCATGCATCGAGTGATCAATCTATACTTCTTCATTGACAACTTAATAAGATGTTACGTACGAGATACTCGAAAGTATATATGAGAGCCAAAGGTTAACAATAGGGCTTGTGGGACGGGTGACACCAGATGTAATTGACTGAGCAAAATTAGCGTTTCCTTAATCTTTGTAAGACTCAATACCTTGGCCTCTCTTACCTGAGTTCTCGTCTGAGTTAGATGTGCAAGTGTTAGTTTTGTTGCATTCGTGACGCTGCAGGTAGAAATCTGAAAATTGCGAAACTCATCTCATGCACTTAAACGGGATGAGATGAAGTCTTAGGTTATAAACGGATGTTTTCGAGAAATATAGAAACAAGCACTATGTGACTAAACTGCCGCCATCTTGTAAATTGTCGTTATAAAGGTGTAAAGTACACTTTTTCTTTTATGAGAATATGGATATTTATGAGAATATGTGGAAAAGTGCCTATAAAGATGCTACGGAGAGACTTTCATAGCAAATATCGCAGTAATGCTTAGGTGCACTGAGTATGAAGTAAAACATTTAATATAAATATCAGGAAGTTGTGGAGTGTGTTAATGCATTTACCAAAATATCTTTGGATGAACTGGAAGATGCGAAGAGCAGGCGTGTAGGCTTGACAAGTATTGGGCAAAATTTCTCCCATTCTTTGCTCAACGTCACAGCCAAAAGAAAACTTACAAGTGCCATATGATAGAAGGTTCCACAGAATGTGTATGAATCATTTAATTACAGCAAAGTTGGATGAATTACCTAAATTGCCAAACTTAGTAAAGGAACTAGTCTCCAAAGTACGGAATTTCTTTTACGATAGTGAGAATTTGAAAATAAAAAAGTTTGAGAAGAGAAGTTGTGTTATAAATATTATTAATTAACTGATATCGACAAGTTGTGGTATTGGTTATTCACCATCTCAGTGTATGTTACTAATTTCTTATGTTCAGTGTGAATACAGAGGTCCAGACATTCTCCTTATTTCTTTCTTCCTTTCCTGCATTAAAGTGTGTTCTGTTTTGCTAAGGCCCAATGTTTCCCTAATCAACTTTATATGTATATTGCATATTGTTGTGCCCCCCAAACCCCAGATAAATGAAATGAATGCAAGAAATGGACTTGACTGTGGGTGGAAATGCAGTTAATGTTCTAATGCTGTGGCTTACTTTAAATTTGTCTCTTAAATGAAAACGTTCATTTCATTTTCAATTAACACATAAATATGGCAGTTTAAACAGTGCCATCAGGATTAAAATATCTAACGTTAATATTGCCGAAATAGTTTAACGTGACGAGATGTAACAAGTGGCTATTTCATCTGTTTTCAAAATATTGTTTTATCGCAAGATTATAAAAAAATCAACAACACAACATTTTGCATAAAATTGTTGAAATGGCGAGATAAACCGTTAATATAGTGTCATTTGAACCTCTTACTTTCCTTCAAAAATTGTTGAATTTGCCAACGTGGAAAGATGTCAACAGTTTAAATATTTTGCAGAATATTGTTGATATAACGAGCTGTTATAGCCTAAGTTATTAATTCCATATTTTTCAGACAATTGTTTTAGTGTAAAGAAATTCTTAATATCTTCATGGTAATTTAAAGCTGCAAAAAAGTTCAACAGAGTGCAAAGGTGTAGAAACAGGAAGTAAAAAGGTGAGAGGAATTGAAATACCACCCCCCCCCCATATATAGGCTTGGATCACTCCTAAGTACGATGAATAAGCAAACAGGGATTTTCTTTTGAGTTTAACTTACTTCCTTAACCACACTAGTTCAAGTTCAAATATGTCTTTCAATTCAAGCCGTGGTTAACTGAATCAACACAGAACAACAATGAAAGACTGCCACATTCATTTGGCGTCATACAGATCAAGCCCTATTTAAATTCTTAATATGGTGCATGACACCTGAACTTGTCACCTCACAAAATGTCAATAACTAAATACTCGGCAAAGATACGGCTAAATATAACTTTTTAATGTCGGGTTTTCAAATGCTTGTAGCCAAATAAGTTTGCGAGTGTTGACATTTTATAAACTGGAAATAAACTGCAATCAGTAAAGATGACAGTACTAGGAATAATACCCCAAAACTTGTGGTCGCTTTAAGCAACTTTGTGGTCGCTCAGCTTAACTACTGATTATTATTTGATTATTATAGCTTTATCTACCAGGACGTAGTGTAAATGTTGAATTTAACCCGTCAGTGTACCACCATACAACAATGGTGAAGCAGCAGTGGTGTCAAAGCCTTTATAAGTTAGTTCCTCTTTCGTTATGTGATGATTACCACGCAGCTACCACATACACATTTGGAAGGAAACATTAAAATAACAACCGTATAGAACCGTGTTTTGTCAGAATGCAATTCACTCCATGCACACGAACTGGTGGTTTAGTACTAGTGGAAACGATGCTCATTTTGTGTTACTTTGTTATTTTAGGTTCCATGCAGGCAGTTAATCGAGTAACTGCTATCCAGGATGACTGCCCGCTCTCAGGTAAGGTGTATTTGATACAGCATTCTCTGATTTTTAAAACCTGTGGCTCAACCACTATTTATTGTGGAATGGTATCGGGTAATCTAGTTGTAAATTGTCATATCTATGTCATCTGTTAACATGCAACCGTCTGTCAATTTTCAATATTACTTCTCACGAGAATGCTTTGCCATGAATCCAGATAGTGATATAACTCTTATTAATTTAATTTTTCAACCTATAGTAGTAAAGAGATCCATGTATATGTTTTTCTTCAAGATTTTTGAAACCACGGGTAGCACATATATTGGTCTACAAATTCCACGTCTAGTTTGGACCAATTCTTTTAGATATAGGTATCATTTTGGCTACCTTACACCTTGATGGGAAAACGTCTAAAGTTGCGCACCTTTTTAACATGTTAAAAGCGTTGATTTCATCAGTACTGTATCTTTTGAAATATCAAGATGGGGTAGATCGTTAATGATATTCTTGTGATAATTTAGGAATATTAAATGAAATCCATTGAGATATTTCACAATACATGTTGCTTTAACGTTTCCATAGTTGTTTTTTCCTGGGAATGCTGGCTTGTCGCAAAAGTGAAAAGTATTATTTTGCGATATCATTAGTGATTGATGTACCTGTTAAGATAAATGTAGCCGAAGAATGTGACGTATTTCGCATAGATTGTTCATTTCTCAAAACTTGCCAGATAGCTTTTGTAATTCTATTAATTCTTAAGATTTCATGTTTAAAACAGGTCTGTTTGGCAAGTCGACTGTGTTTCAGTGTTTACGATTGTCATATGCAATGGTCATACTGTATGGGTGGAATAATTCGAATATTTTTTTAACATTGAAAACAAAGGAACAAGTCTTAAGATATTACCCTTAAATGTTGATATATTATATTGCAATTTAGGTTTTGGAAATGTTTCCTGACTTAAAGCTTGTCATACAGCATAAAACTTGACAATTTTGCAGATAATACCAACACTGTATCATCTTATTTTATCAATAAACTGTTTTGTTATTACGGTATCGTGTATACCGATATATCATACTTTGCCCTCAGTGTGAGTTTTCATGTTGTGGCGGGGAATGAATAGGCTACTCATAAAATCCTGATGGGTATCCATATATCTGATCCACTTCTGATTCGCATCATAATGGTACTCTGTGTAGTTTTGCAAATGAAAGCTCTATATCACCTCTCCACGTACAAATGGTAGAACATTTCCATGACTGACATAAAAAAAAGGTTTCTTTAATAAGATAAAACTTATTCCGAAAGCATATGTACTATAGCTTGATAGCAACGGAGCCTATAGAAACACTTAATCAGTGTGAGATTTAACGTGACTAATGTAGCTGTGTCAAATGTAAATATTACTTACAATCATTAAAGTATATGATGTTCATCTCACATACTGGAATTTCCCTCACGGACTTCCTGATATGGAAAACGTGTTCTATAAAAGTCAGTATTGCCTACTTTATGGTCTATTGGTTTGGTAGTTCCTTCTTAATTGTACAATGTTGATTAATTGTACTTTTTTCAATGTGGGTGTTTTCCGCATCACACTTTGTCTTCTTTTCTTACCTCTGATTTCCTCTTGAACCAGTATAGTACAGTACAATATAATACAGTATAGCATTGTACAGTATAGTACAATATAGCCTATATAGAACAATATAGTACAGTATAGTATAGTAATCGTACTCGCGCTTAGAACAAGGGAAGTAGTGCATTTGCTCGTATAGTCCTATTGTTGTTCTCGTGCTACAACACAAGTCTGTATGTATATTCTTCGACATGTTCTCAAGTATATGTCCTAACTATATTCATGTGTAAAAGTAAGAGTAAGAGAGGGCCTGACGTTTCGATCCTAGCAGGATCGAAACGTCAGGCCCTCTCATACTTTTACACAGGCTCTTCGTAGATAAACAGTTTGCTAACAGTTTTGTTTTATTTACCATGTGAATCGATATCTCGACAGACATTCCAGTTTGTGGACCAACAGGTGTCTGTGATTGCTCTTATGGCAGGATAGCTGATTGCAGTGGTAAAGGTTTGGCTGCCTTGCCAAGAAACCTGTCATCGGACTTAATGTTCTTGTAAGTGTGAGCAATGTGGTCTGTGACCAGTTCGTTCGACCAGTTCGTTCGCCCATTGTTGTACGTTGGCTTCACTTGTGATTTTTGGAGGTGTACTATGATTTCGCCAAGGAACACGTCGAATAAAATATCTCATAATTGTGTCCGCCACAGCTCTACCTAAGTCAGCCACGGGGGCGTTGTTCAAATCCCGATGAGCGCTTGAATTAGAATTGTCTCATAATAATTGCCTTCATTGCCAGCATTTCAATTTATACGTATTTGATTCAACTTATGCTACGATTAATTAAACTGTTTAAATAGCTTGAGTTACGTTATATCAATCGAGAGGAGAAGAAGAGGAAAACTCAACAAACAATCAACTGGAACTTTCGTCGTTGATTATTGAGTGATCGATATTGGACTTTTGTAGGCAGCCGCACCGTCTATTTCTATAGTGACATTTGTAGGCAGCCTAACTATTTCTAGTGACGTTTGTAGGCAGCCTAACTCTCTATTTCTATAGTGAAGTTTGTAGGCAGCCTAACTAACTATTTCTAGTGACGTTTGTAGGCAGCCTAACTAACTATTTCTATAGTGAAGCTTGTAGGCAGCCTAACTATTTATATTGAAGTTTGTAGGCAGCCTAACTAACTATTTCTAGAGACGTTTGTAGGCAGCCTAACTAACTATTTCTATAGTGAAGCTTGTGGGCTGCCTAACTAACTATTTCTAGTGACGTTTGTAGGCAGTCTAACTATTTCTAGTGACGTTTGTATGCATCCTAACTTTCTATTTCTAGGGAAGTTTGTTTGTTCTGATAACAATTGCTGAACGCAGTTTTTGTCAAGAAGTACACGATCACTGAATGATATGTAGAAACTTCAAAATCCTGCTAAAACTCTCACAGGCTCAAGCAGAATTAATATGGCAGAAGTGAACGTTAATCTATGTCTTACTTCACTCATTTAAAGTGGCTTAAATGGCGTCTTTGTTCTTTTACTCACGAGTTGATGCATTTTCCTTTCCGCGCAGAGACCTTTCATCGAATGCAATTGAATGTATACCCATCAACTTTTTCGAACGATTTACCAAACTGAGAAAATTGTAAGTTATTTCTTTCTTATATTTAGTTTCCAGCAGCATGAATGATACAGTTTCTGGCCACACATAGCTTGTGTAGCAATGTACAATGCAGCCACTAGCTTACACTCCATGTATCACGAATTACAAATCAAATTCTTTAATTTGTATAGATTAATTTAATATTTAAGAAAATACTGTTAAGTTTCCTTCTATGTATGATACATCAATTGAATAAAAAATATTGATATTAATATATCACTTTATAAGAATCTGTTGTTCTTCACCTTTTTGTTCACAGAATACTCGACAATAATCAGATTCGAAGATCATTCCACCTCCCTCCGAGTCTAGAAAATTTGTGAGAAAATCTTTGCAGTACAATTAACTTTTCAATAGAGTAGTAGATGAATATTGTAGATTACAGTTATTTTATAATGTATACAATCTCAAATTTGGCCAGCTACTATGAGTTGGTCTTACATTATATATTAAAATAGTACAGTGAAACAAAAATCCATTATTTTTTCAAGAAAGTAGCTGTCTTTGAATCTTTTGTTACTGGACAAACAACATTCACACTAGAAATATTTAACAAATTCGTCAAATTTGTCGGTACTTGAATCCGCCGAATTCATTATTACGAATGTCATGATGTCACACTTCGGGCACTCTACATATATAGAAAGGCAATAAAACATAATGTAAGAGTTGATAAACATTTGATTAAGCCATGTGTGTTTGTGTTTTTTAATTATTATTATTATTTTCATTGCAGTGATATGGAAGAGAATCAACTACCAGAACTAAACAATTTCTTTATTCACTGCGATAATCTAAAAACTGTGTAAGTCAATAGTGTACACCTAAACATATATATAACTTATATTTAATAGAACCAACTATGTGATTCTGCCCATGCACGTGCTCTGCCCACATGCTGTAAATATTATGTAACGTGTTTCATTCTGTTGTTTCATAATAATTAATCAGCAAAATAAAATATTGCTTTGGATATGTTGTATTTTCTTTTTTGGAGTAAGACGAAATATTTTTGAAACAATACCTACAAGCGTATTAAATACAGAATAAATCGAGACAAACTCCAATGATCCGTTCTGTTTAATATATATTTGGTGTGTGAAATGTGCATATATAAGATATTGTAAAACAAAAAGAGTAATGTAGCGCCATATTTTAAGCAATAAGGTTAGACTATTCCTATTTTACAAAGAAATCCATTATTATTTGACTTTGTATGTGTTTTGTCTCCTTAGAACTCTGTGTGGAAATGAACTAAAAAACATACCAGAACATGTCTTTCAAAGATGTTCCAACCTAGCAGAATTGTAAGTTACCTTCCCAGACTACTTTAACAGCTAACCAATGTTTCTTGAAAATGAATAGCATATGGGAGTCACTTATTTAGTTATTTAGTTAAAACTAAATAGAGGGTGTATGACAATATTAATGCTCGAGAAGCCAGTGAAACAATTTGGAGGACGTGCAGAGTTAAAATCATTGATATGTCCTAATAAAGTTAAAGCAGATTCATAATGCAGACTGAATTATTATAAAAGATCATAATAAGTATAATGTCGAATTGCTTTATCTTCTTACCTTTTTTTCTACTTCCACAGGGATTTAGGCAACAATTGCTTGTCACGCCTGTGGAACTACAGTTTTGCCGGGCTTGACTCGTTAAAAACGTTGTACGTACATGTGCTACTCAATAAAAAACTTTTATCATATTTTTAACATATACTTAACGTTTTCCCGAATGAAAAGAATTCTACTAGTTTCAGAAAATTATCATATCAATTTGCATATTTTTACACTGCTTTTATGGGTGTCATAATATATATATATATATATATATATATATGTATACATATATATATATATATATATATATATATATAATATATATATATATTATATATATATATATATATTTATATATATATATATATATATTTGGCGCTATACTTCATTCTCAACTTCAAATAATAAGTTTGACCTTCTCGCTTCCGACAGACATATAAAAGGTAACAAAGAGCCCTTGCTCTTTTCTGAGGAATCAATATCAAGAGTGTGTTCTACCCTTGAACGGTTGTAAGTATATCTCATAATATTAAAGCAGAATGGTAACAGAAAGTGACACTTAAACAAGTAAAGTACTTAACATTATCGTCGGAAAATTGATGCCCTGTTATGTTATATGTCTGTGTTATGTCTAGAACCCTCTATTAGCAGACCATTAAGATCACACAGCTTAAAAATCTAATCGATCAAGTCAAATACCATGCCAATTCCTGATTTTATAACATGGTTATAAAAGCCTCCGTTAGTTTGTTAACACGCCAGCTTAATTACACCCAGAAATTTAACAGGTACTCGTCCACCTCAAACATTGTTTACCCGAAAATATACACAAGGTGAGATGATTTCTTCATGTGTCCAAATATAGTATGAATTTACTTACTGACAAGAATTCCATTACGGACGTCCACGCTAACACCAAGTTCACTATTTAACCCGGACTCTAAGGGTGCATACTCCTATAATAACGTCTATATCAATCCGCCAGAATGTTCTCCTATCTCAATAAAAGTGCAAATTGCAGTCCTACTGTAGGAGAACATCTTTTTTGATTACGGTTATCAATCAGGATCTGCTTTTTGTGGCTTGCATGTTAAAGAGCATGAATGTGGTGCAAAAATTGGGTCGATAGAGGAAATTTTAGACCCCTTTAGGCCGCACAGAAGCAGCGTACGAAAATGGTTACTACTGAGTGAAGAGGTTTGTTTACAAGTAACGAAAACTTCAGGCTCGGATAGCAAACAATCTACATGGTCATGATACGGAAAATTGATGGTACAATGAAAGGCCAACTTGTCAGCTTTCAGTGATGGGTAGCGTTAAGCTAGTGAGGACTTCTATCTAGACTTAGAGGCCACATTACTTTTGTGATCTAGTGTGTAACTCAGGGGCTTTTAATGGGCGTATGCTACCTTAGACAGTGCAGGGGTTACGATAACAAAATGAAAACGGCTTGTCTGTAGTGGTACGCTGGTTTGACCCATTATCTTTGTCACATCAAAACAAAATGTCAAGGTTAGTAAATACAAGTTTTGATAAAGCTAAGTATTTGAACACTCTATCATATTCACATAAATTCTATTGGCAACGAATAAAGCGCCTTCATTATCACCCTCAATGCGCAAGCCGCACATCTCTGACATATTTTCCATTATTTGGCATATTTCCACTATGTATCTCGGTACATTGATAGATCTTATAATTACCTATATGGCGTAAATGTTTTTCAAAATTTGTCATATTAAGTTTCAATTGGAAAAAAAGTTTTTTCTTGGCAAACGTTTTGGCAGACTATCAACTTTAGGCAGAATATCACCTGAAAGTGCATACGGTAAGACGAAGTAAGTCAATTAAAATATATGTCAACCTGCTATTATGTTTTTCACATAGGGAGCTGATAAGTAACTCCGTTTTGAAGCGACTTCCTCCAAGACTTCTACACAATTGTACAAGATTGCGTGACTTGTAAGTAAACACGACATCCGACAGCTTCATTTTGATCGGTGATTTATTACATGTATATACAACCATATAATGGCCGTGAAAGTAAGAACGGAACAAAACGTTTGGGCAAGAGAACATTGAATAGGAATTTATTACTGAAAATGGAATCCATTCCTTCCGGTCACATCATTTTTATGCCTTTGTATCGCCCTGCTTGAAATGTTGGCCCCTTCTGCCAGAAAATTCGAATCTATAGCACTGACTTACGTCGAGACGTTACGTCAGTGCGGCACATTGGTCAGGCTCAAGCAGATCTCCCTCTTAGCTTGGCCTTGATACGCTCACAGGAATATGTTCTCTGACAAATATCACGATTATCAGGCTTCCCGGCCATTATATACCTTTTAAGAAACTCCACGTGTATTGATATAACAAGACGTTATAATATCAAAAATGTGTTAAATTTGGGGTAAACGCGTAAATGGAGGGTATACTCATTTGACTACAGTAATTGATATCTACTCATCATTTCTGTCATGTTCCTATTACATTCAAGTGTAACAAGATTAAAATATATGAACTCAAGGGAGGGTCACGAACTCTCATTTTCCACTCTGAGCTATAACATGTGCTATAGCTGTACTATAGTATATATGCTACGAATTGAAAAGAACAGATATATAAAGTAAAACAAAGACATGCCATGCACACAGAAACATGTGCAGTGTTAAAGCTTACAAACTTATCCTACAGTTGAAGAAATACACAGAACCTAAAATATAGTCAAACAACCAGGAAACTTGAATGAAAGTACTGGATGCACGCACAACTTTTTACTCTCCAATGTCCTCATTGATTACACGATACCGATTTTCTTGTTGCGAAAATGAGCCGTAATTCATTTTCATTCGTTCACAGAGAATTAAAAATTACCACTTTGTTTGGGATTCCCGAAGGTTTCTTTGACACAATTCAAGAAATGGAAAGGCTGTAAGATATACTGCAGTTTCTTCATACATTGTTAAGATATATTCTTTTTAATTTAGTAAGTTAATCGACAATCACTCCAATAACAAGAGTAAAACGAGATTGTATGACTGTTGTTTACGGTATTAATAAACACTACAGATTGACATCTTGTTACCATAAAGATTCACTTTAAATGCTTAGTGTCACTAAACTTGATTTCCCATCATCCATGCTCATCATCCTCCATTCTCATCATTCCTATCATCTTCATAAAGTCAGTGCTAATGTAAATATCATGTCGTATCAGTTATATGTTAATCACTCACTTATATCAATTGACATTAACCACAACCAATTTCTTAAAGTTACCGATCTCTTCCGGTGAGTCATCTGGGTTTTCTTTCCATAATTGACGAAATTATTTCTATATAAGATCTGTCGTGTGTTCCGTTTCACAGACATCTGTCATCTATGAAGCTGAAGACGATACCAGAACGTCTGTTTGAAGCCACTTCAATTAATATGATTTTGTAAGTTTCATAACGAGATATGCCTTTAACTAGAAAATAATAAAGCAACGAAACTTACTGGAGAAAAGCAATAATGCTTGGCTACAAAGGTATGGCAAACTTTCGACATGAACATGGAGTCTTCAACTTATCTGATGCATAGCCTTTATGGATATAGTTCGCGTGATTGGTATTGTTTTTGTATTAGCACAGATGATAGCGTTCGTTGCTTCAAACTTCCTATATAGGATCATTAACCTTAAAGGCATTAAAGACTCGCCCAAACCGCGTGCCGCCCTCTGAAGAAAAAGTTAACTTTCCGTTGCTTGCAATTGAAATTTTTCCTTGTCGCTATAAAATACAGACAGCAATAAAACGTGATACCTTGTTATCTTTCAACTGGACCTGGGATGTCCATCGCTGTTATGCACACTGTGGTGTGGGTATTGACCGTAGCTGCATGTATTGACTGTACACTAGTGTCTAATTACCGAAGGCAGCAAGCTGTGTGTGTATTTTCTGGGATCGATGGTGGTGTCTAACACTTCTGTTACACTTCATGCGAAACTAGGTCAGATTATCGGCATCGGACGTTTCTTTGTGCGCGAGTCTTCACTCCCTTTAAAAGTAGACAAAATTGTTCCCATGTTGTACACAGTCACATAATTTTATCCCGATGCTATTCTCTAGAGGGAAAGATGGGGAACTGTGTTGACGTTTCACATCAGGGGAGCGACTGTGTGTAGGGTAATAGGGTCTTGACTTAGGGTAACTATTCCTGAATGCAGAAATAAAATTGATTTGTGTTTCAACATTTCAGAGACATTGGGGACAACGAATTGGAGGAAATTCCTGCTAAACTGTTCACGATTAATCCGAAAGGTCACTATATGACAGCACTCTTTCTATGTGGTAATAAGCTTAAAACTCTGCCGAGAGGACTGTTCGACAATCTTCATTATCTTCAAAATCTGTGAGTTCAGGAATTTTTTTTTTATTCGTAAGAGAGAACGGAGGAAGTGTCAAAGATCCGGTCGCCTTTGCAAAGTAAACCATAGCTGACATTGCAGCATGGCCTCGGTGTCTAAATGACCATATTGCTAACTTCATCGCTAATATCAGCATAATAAATTCGAAATAATATGAAAACACTTATACCAACGTTATCAACGCAAATAGGCGCGTTATATAGAATTATGTGTTTTTAGGTAGACTTTAGGTCTAGATCGAATTTGTGATAAGGACGGTTTTTTCCGTCTTCATGTTACAAATTTTGTAACTTTACCAGCGTGAAAGATATACACGTAAAGGTTGTTGAAATGAGCTGATACTCTTATTGACGCAAAGTATTATGATTTAAGTCCCTTTCAATAGGAACAAAATTGGACTATAAATTAAAAAATGTTTGTTATAAAATGGCAGCTAACAATTGGGGTTATCACTAATGATATTGTGAAACTTTTAAGTGCTAGTCACTATAGGCTATGTATACTAATATGCTACATCCTTGTGGTATGTACCCCTACATGTGATAGTTCTAGTGGATTCTAGAACTATCTCTGTCATCGGTTTGATTGTACACGACACAGTATACGAATGAAAGGAAATTAAAACTATCGTGATATTAAACTTCCTGTTGGGATTATGAAGGGACACATTGGTAAAACGGCTGTTTTTTATACTTCCGCTTTTCTGTTGCAATGTTTAAGTAGGTCGGTAGGGGTTTGCTTATTCAAATTTCATATTATTTAATGTTGGTGACGCCGATGGATATTCTAAATATATATTTGCCCTGGATCAGTTCATATATTAACCATTTCTGTGGTCAAATATTTCAAACAGAACGAACCCTTTTTAATTCTAATTATCTACTTTCAGTTCGACCTATTGGGCGGGATAAAATGACTGACCAGCGTAAAAATGTTGGTAATTTAAAAATTGCCGAGTGTAAATAAAATGTATGTCTCTTTATCTGCCCATGAGCGACGTGATTGTTATCATATTTTTTGTAAATTCGTAAATGTAATAATCATGAAAATTCAGTTTTATGTAAATATTGTGTGTTCTCCGATAGCCGACAGACTATCATTAAACATTTAATCCTTTCGAATAAGAAATAAGAATCTGAAGTTTAGGTTTACGTTTCTACCATCTAAAATTGCACATTCATTCTTCCTAACACAATAATTCAAACAGATTTCTCCACGATAACAACTTGAAAACTCTACCGGGATCTATACTGGCTGGAACATCTTTGACTACCCTGTGAGTACATGTGTTCTATATAAATATAGATATAAATAACGATGAAACCGAAAAGTCGGAAGAGCAAACCGCTGGCCATGAATGGGAACAGCCCGAAACCAGTCGTAAAGTGTCCAAATATAATGAAACCTTTAATGAGCAGAAATTTGTGAACGATAACGCTATGCCATTACAACGCATTAGGTACACTGACACTATGAAAGTTATTGAGCAAGCTTGTAAAATAAAACTGGTCATAAGGTTCGCCAACACTTTAGGGCTTTCTTAAAAGTCGTTTGTGATTTCCCCTATAGAGTCACTTCACTGTACTTTATTTAAACTAATAAATATGTGTTCAAATATACTTCATTATAATGCTCTCTTGGTAGACAACAGACTCTTTGCCGTTGGTAGTAAAAAAAAAAACTAACAAGCCAACGACCATCCGATAAACAATATAAATAATATATGTTCCTGAAACATGTATTTAATAATCCTAAGTAAATGTTGTGACGATTCAGTTGTGAAATGGTTATATACGTCGTATCGATCGCACCTGATATTTCCAAATATTTCAG
Organism: Apostichopus japonicus; assembly: GCF_037975245.1. Taxonomy (NCBI): domain Eukaryota; kingdom Metazoa; phylum Echinodermata; class Holothuroidea; order Aspidochirotida; family Stichopodidae; genus Apostichopus; species Apostichopus japonicus. The sequence goes on from NC_092562.1 coordinate 3,625,532, forward strand.
GTATCTTTTTCAGAACGACATAGAGTACCTGACGGAACCATTATTCGGCAATGATAAAGGAAATTCAGCATTCAGCAAAATGTGAGTATAAATTGTTTTAGCAATTTAAAGACGGGCGATCGTAGGCGAAATAAACGGCACTGCTATTCACTCACCGAAAAAGTTTTGTACCACTCACAGAAATTCGGATGTTAATTAAAGCATATATGGGTAACTATACTACCAACATCTGAAGTTACGACATTGTGCTTGTGCGTGACTCCGACATCCATAAGGTATACACACTTCATTGAACTTAGTGACATGTTCACCATTTCTAAGAAAATCTGCATCAAAAAAGGGCCCATGGGAGTATTTTACGAAAGTTTAATGAGAAAATGTTCCCACACGTGGGTTTATGTATGCTGTATAACCACGAGAAATCCAAGCAGCTCGAGTAGCGACCACTTTGTAAGTGTGTTGTCACAGCAGACCTATTATTTAGAATGAGGGGAAAGTCCCAACTTTTGAACAGAGACGTCAACGCCTATAGAGCTGCGGCGTGTCTGTAGGAGACATACCGTAGGCTATAGATATTTTGCACAAGCGAATCAGTGCAGAAAATGTTTCATACAGAACATACTTTTGATGTACACATTATGAACTTACGGGAAGTCTAAGGAATGTGTGTCATCCTATCAACCAATTATTCCATGATTCCATTGTCATCAACAATCAAGTACATTCTTTGTTTGTTTTAGTCAACGAGCTGTCCAGTATGCATAGCCATTTATGCGAATAACGCATTGCATGTTTTTCGACAATTGCTCAGCTGTAATGCAGCAGAATTCATATATACCCTATATGTATATCTATGTAAAAACTATGATATATTTCGACAAAAAGGGAGCAACTTCATCGTATTGCGTCATGTATACATGGTAATTATTGCAATAGCGTGTTTCAAATAGCAAAGAAAATTCAAATTTCAATGGATACTTATATAAAGCACTATGATCTAAAAACTCTCGACTTGAATCGATAATCTGAATTGAAGCTCTACTAGGACAGCAGCGTAATTAAGAAATAAGGAAAGGTCATGTGTAGGTGTGGGCTTGGGGATTCTTTTAATTTTGGTCATTGAGAGTAAGAGCATATCCCTTCACATTTAAACGTTTCCCCTCCACACCCGGCCTAGCCTCCAAGAAACTCGATATACTATACTTGAAATACACTGTCTGACTTCATTTGAAATTGCATTGAGATAGAACCACGACTTTTCATGAGCCCAGAATCCATGTTTCATTATGAAGAAAAAAAATGATCCAACGTTTATTTCAGCCTATTGCAAGATAATCCCATCCGTGGAATTTCGTCAGCATTTCTTGATGAATTGATCGACGGAGGTGCCATGTAAGTTAATTTCCCACTGATTTCAAGCCCTTTGGTATATTTACTTTACATCGACTTCACACAGCGTCACACAAAAGTTTTATTAGTCAACCTGTATCCCGTGGACGTAAAAAGACAAGAAGTTGTACTTGTCAGCTATTATTATTTACTGATCCATAAATTTTTAATATTCTTTGGCGTGATCATATGGACATATCAACATTTTTTTTATATTTTTTTATCTCAAAATGATCTGTATTCAATTTGACTGCGTAATAATAATCCTGTAACCTGATTTATATACATCGATGTTGCATTACAATTGGGCTTCTGTATTGATATATCGGTAATCAACGTAAAAAGGAAGTGGTTAACATCGCGATGTTGTACGTTGGTTATCGCCTTATGAAAAAAACATACACAAATATGTTATATTATAATATGTTAAATTGTTGATTTTTTAACTCATTTTAGCCGATACTCACATATGACTTAATTAACACTGTTATCGGAATACCAAATAATAGGCCTATATATATAATAATGAAGTAATAAAATGAATGTCGTTGTATGATGTTATCGAACTGTGTATCGTGACTTTATCGTTTGATTTGCTTAAAGTTTGCATATTTATATTGCACTTTGTAATTGCAGAAAAAAAAAACTAACATTGGAATAATTCCATAACACGATTTATTTTAAAATCACATACAGGAATCTATCTTGTGAACAGCTTATACTACCCACGATTCGGGAACAAGTGACTGTGTAAGCTTATTCAATATCTCTATTTTGGTGCTGCTGATTTGAGTAAAAGAAATCTGCTACTATGAAATAGTGAACGGCGTAGTAACTTCCTCGGAGGTTTTTTTTTTTTGGGGGGGGGGGAGGTGGGAGTGATTCTTCTCGCAATACTGCTGCTTAAGTTGGACCAGAGGGACCCGTAACTCTTCTCATGCTGACAATGCTCTATACCAATTACAAGAACACATAACAAAACCAATGAATGCCATAAGCACTGTAGATTACCGCATGAAAGGCAATATCATTAACTGGGTTGTTTTGGTGTACATCGTGTACATAGTGCACGATGCCCCACAATGCAGTTTAAAAACAAGAATTAGCATACCTTGTTCATAATTCATTACAGTGTCTAACTACACATCGAAGAGTTACTAATCTCTTTTCTCTGCACGATTCAACCGTTTTCGTGTATACATCACCTTATTAGAGGTGGCATACTCCTATTAGAGTCTATATCAATCCGCTCGCTTGTTCTCCTTCGGGAAAATGCCAAAAAGCAGCGGGAGAACATCTTTTGTGACCTGTTATCAATCATAATCTAGATTTTGTGGCTCGCATGTTGAAGAGCATGAATGGAAGTATATGTGGTGAGAAAATTGGGTCAATTTAGGCAATTTTAGACCCCTTAGGCCTCCCAAGGAGCAGCGTAGGAAATTTGTTTACCACTGAGTGAAGAGGTTTGTTTACAAGTGACGAAAACTTCCGGCTCGGATAGCAAAAAATCTTCACGGTCATGATCCAAAAAATTGGTGCCATGAAAGACCAACTTGTCAGCTATCCGGTGATGGGTAGAGTTTAGCTAGTGAAAACTTCTATCTAGACTTAGAGACCACATTACTTTTGCGATTTAGTGTGTAAGTCAATGGGGCTTTTAATGGGCGTATGCTACCTTAAGTGCACAATAGAGCAAAATGGCCGCTACGCCGAGAAGAATGTAATTCAACTCATATATAATGAACTGATAAATGGATAAATGATAGCCTATATAACAAAGATTATCGACGATATTATAATGCATAGAAATCCTTTGTTGTTACCTCCCAGTAGCAACCCATCCACACATTGCATTTTAAATTCGAATGTCAGTTGTGGTTTCATATGTAAACGAACAGTATAGTAGTCTCCCTTAATAAATCAATTAAAATAAATCAAAATCATACATAATTTCTGTTCCATTTGGCTATAGAACATGTCTGCGTCCATCGACTGTGATGGTCATGAACGTAAGCACCGCTGCTGCCCGATGGTTTCAAACTAGAGGATTTTATTGTATAGGAACTCAGGTGGATAATCTCAATGAGTGTACGTCTTGTCCAACTGGCACATACAGTAGAAAATCTAGAGCCGATCCTTGCCAGGCCTGTCCACGTATAGGAACTCAGGTGGATAATCTCAATGAGTGTACATCTTGTCCAACTGGCACAAACAGTATAACCTCTATTGCCGGTACTTGCCAGGCTTGTCCACGTGGTATGTATTGTCACTGATAAAGCTCTGGCAACTTTTTTTTTTTAAACATTGAAGCCACAGTTCTATCTTATAACTTGATTTTTACAAGAGGATGAAATGATGTTTTTTTTTCCGTATATATTTTGGAGAGTCGATGCTTGTCAGTTAATACCTCTTAACTTACTAACTGACATTTTTGCAACCTATGGCTCGAACTAAGATTATTTTATTGATAAGAAGTGTTGTATGCAAGCACATTCGCTATATATAAATACAACATTATTTGTCACAAATGATTGCCATATGGAACTGTAAATGTTAGAAGTCTTGAAACATATTTGTTTTAACAGGTGGCTTCTATCAAGATCAAGTTGGCCAATACTCCTCGGATATAACGCCCATAAACTGTAAATATTGCACTGAAGGAACATTTGTATGGGAAGGTTCAGGACACGACCCTCTGAGCTGTAAAGTTTGTCCCACTGGAACAAATAAGAACGCATTGGCAGGATTTCGAGCTTGTTTTTGTTTGGAGAACTATTTCAGGCGTGATCGCTTTGATGCATGTGAGCTTTGTCCACAGGAGGGTGTACAGTGCAAAGATGATTACATGACCATACGCCAAGGCTACTACTGGAACTGGAGTTACACAGATATTGCAGAATACAAACGGTTTGTGGAAAACCTTCTGACATTTAATGAATTCTATGAAGAGACTGCAACAAGATTTAATGGATCTCTTCCCAAAGCTCATAAATGTTTGAAGAGCGGTAGATGCGCTAACGATGTTGATCAAATCACAGGAAATTGTGCAAAAGGGTACACTGGTTGGATGTGCACAATTTGTGATGAAGAATTCTTCCCTATATTTGGACATTGTCATCCTTGTCCAGATCTTAAATATTTCATTTTGGAAACTTCAATCATTTTCATCGTTCTTGCTCTTTTCCTCTTTCTTCTGTTCAAGTCTTATCAATATCAGAGACGACGGTCTCGATCCCTTGTAGACAGTACGTTGGCCTTGGTCAAAATAGTTCTCGGATTTTATCAAATTATGGCAGAATTTTGGGAATCTATAGATGTTATCTTTTGGCCACAGTTTTTTAAAAGCATTGCTGCATGGCTGGATATTTTGCAATTTAATATTTCAAGCATACTGATAAAGCCCAAGTGTTTCTGGCCTGCGTTTGAGATAACACCGTACACAGCTTTTACTCTGGGCGCTATGTTTCCATACTTTTCAACGGCTTGTGCCATTCTGGCTATTGGTGCGGTAAAACTTTATGCAACAGTTTCAGAAAAGAGGACCCCCGCGAACGTTGACGACATTACTTCCCGCTTGCAACGTCACCAAAATAATATTCTTACCTTTCTGGTTCTTATATTATTTGTCACTTACCCATCCACTTGTAACGTTATCTTTGCACTTTACGGCCCTACTTGCGACACATTTGCTCTTGATGAGTTTGGTGTTCATAACATTAGCATAATGCGATCTGATTACTCAATAAACTGTAACACGACCACCCATCGTCGTTTCCAAATCGCTTCGTACTGTTTGTCAATATATGTCATTGCATTTCCGACAGTTCTATTTCTTCTTCTGTGGAAATATGCTAGTCGTAATACTACCAGCAGCAGCGAGCTTGATGAACATGACAACGGTGATTCACCAAAGTGGTTGAGGTTTCTTTATGAGAATTACCAGTCTAATTTCTGGTACTGGGAAATCATCGAACTTGGCCGTAAGGTGTCACAGACCTTAGTAATCGTCATACTCGGATGGAATAGTTCATTCTCTGTCACAATCACGTTGACATTGGCTGTAATCTTCCTGAGTTTACATATTTCTTTCAGGCCGATGGAGGACAATATCGAACATTACTTGCAGGTGAGTCATACTACAGTATATTGCATCAAGCTGCCAAACTGAGTGTCGTAAAAATATTTATGATCACACCATAAGAATTGGACTCGACTACAATATATTGAAAATAATAAACTGCTCCGTAAATGCCTCTTGCTTTCAGCATTGATATACCAAAGCTGTTCTTTTAATATTTCACATATCAAATGGTTCTCGCATTTTTCGTTAATACTTTCGATGAATAAAACAATATATATCACAATATGGGTGGGGGAGGGGGGGGGGGAGTGAACTGGTCTATGGCATGTGTCTGCTTGTTCTTGTTCAGACCAGACTACAACCAAAAGACTACGTCCTCCCAATCGATTGTATCATCATATGAGTTCCACTTCAGTGCTACAGTACTATATACGTCAATTATGGCAACTGCGTACAAAAGATTTCGTCCAATTAAACCCATCCAAATATATACAACATGCAAATTGCATTGTGTCTGTACACAGTATAGGTGCAGAGTACTGTTTGATACAGTATACACAGTAGGTAATAACGAAACAATACTACATACCAAATAAAAATTGGACTAGTGGTTGTTTATGGCCTAGCATGGGTCATATTCTGCATTGTACAGGTGCAGAGTACTGTGTGATACAGTACACACAGTAGGTAATATTGAACCAACATTACATACTACATACAAAATTAGACCAGTGACTGTTTAAGGTCTATAGCCTGGGCTACATTCTAATGAGCCTCTAACCTGTGGTGATGGCAAATTCTCAAGTAACCAATGTATACAGGACAGAATATATGGAAAATTTTGTAGGTGGCTACCTTTATTTTAACAAAGTTCTTATCTCAGAGAGAGAAATTGTCTTGCTGCGCATGAATAATTGATCCAACTTTCAAAACATGCAACATCCATTACGCATTAGGCAAATCGTGTAATGCGTCATTATGTTTGAAAAGGAAAGCTGTTGCCTAAAGTTTACTTGTGACTTGTGAGACTGATTTCACACACTACTACCCTTCAAAAGATGATGAATAATCTGGGAAAGTTTTAGAGAAAGTCTCTTCCCAACTTTAGATGTCCCATGACTTCTTCAGTGCCACCTCAAATTTATTAGGCCTAACATATTATTAGGCCTAGTCTACATCAGGTTTACCACTGCCATGATAAAGATTCAAGATGTAGCTTAGCCTGTGTCACATTGCAATGAAAGGTTAACGTTATGTCTTACTACGTAACGCTACGGCTAGGTTACTTTCGTAAATCTCGCACGGTATTGCGAACAACTTGTGCCTAAATTCAAGACCCCGAAAGGCCAATATATCGTGATTTAGGCAAACTGCTTTCGTCCAGCAGAGCCACTTCTTTTCTAACCTACGCCCAATATTCAAGCGAAATACATCAATAATTTATAAGGAATATTAGTGAGAGTTTACATCAAGTAGTCTTACCGAATCTCGAAAGGTATAGTACGGTATGTATAGTATCGTTGATGCAGTAGGCCATAGCTACTGTCTGTTGATGGTTCGTATGACATACGACATGCATTACGTACACAACAAAGTCAACTCGGCGATGAATTATAAGTGACGTACACTCACCATAGAGCAGAATATAAGTTCTTATATTCTGCTCTATGATACTTACAGAAACGTTTTCTGTGGCCATGGCTCATGGCTCCGTACCAAACTTTTTTTGTTCGACGTCATCATTTTCTACAACTCGTAGTCTTAGCAACAAACAAACAAAAAACTCTGGAGTATGCAACATAATTCCATTCACAAAAAGAAAAGAAAACAAAAGAACAAAAGTATACAAACAAACAAAGAAACAACACGGATGTAGATGAAAGCAGTAAACAAAACTTAATGATTTTATGACAAAAACATATCATTCAAATTGTTCTTACAGCTGGCAAGTCTGTGGGTCATTTTCTTCAACATGCTCCTAGCAGCAGTTCCTGCCTCTGACTCTTCCAGTGGACATCTCACAACGGATATCCTGGTCACGTGTCTGGTGATTTTAAACACCGGTGTTCTTGTCATTGCAGTAGGTAAGTGGATCCGGGTATACTTAGATGATGTGGAGATGAAGAGGGGGACAGGAGGGAAACGTTTGAAAAAGTTGTGTCAATGCCTACAAATTGTGGATTCCTGTATCGCTTGGCGTTCTGGACGGATTGTGGGGGGGGGGGGGTACAAAAACTTTCGCGTTATTCACCGAAATGGCGTTTGATTGGTATACACCTCGTTTATACAGTGATCTTTTCATTGAATCGGTTACAAAAGGCATCTTTGATTCTCTTATGCACACCAGAGATTTAGCATATTTTACAGGTGAATATTTTGAATAACCAGGATTGATAGCATTTGAAACATTATCACACTCCTTTTCCTTGGACTATAAACTTGTGATTCACGTCCTTGGTGGGGGTGACATTTGCCCGTTAGTTACCTTATTCTAAAGGATGAAACTTTGTTCCTTTCTTTCAGTGGTGACCATCTTAAAGATGGTGAGAATCATGTGCAACAAGAATTGTTTCCGCCAAGGAGAAAACGAGCAACAACCAGAGGACTTTACAAATGAAATTGCACCACTTTTAAGTTAAATATCAAACAACCAGAAAACTCGCGCACAAAGAAACGCCTGATGCCGATAATCTGATCTAGTTTCGAAGGAGGTGTAACAGAAGTGTCAGACACTACCATCGATCCCAGAAACACAGCTTGTACCGTCGGTAATTAGACATTAGTGTAGTCGTTACATGCAGCTACGGTCAATACACACAACACACAGTGTACATAGCAGCGATGGACATCTCAGGTCCAGATAACAAGAGATAACACGGTATCACGTTTCATTACTGTCTGCATTTTGTAGCGACAAGAAGAAAATTTCACTTGCAAGCAACGGAAAGTTAACTTTTTTTTCAGAGTGAGGCACGCGGTTTGGGTCGAGTCTTCAATGCCTTTAAGCAAGCACGAAGAATGTTACATCTACAGTGAGGTACTATAGGTCTTTGTTACATTCATGACAATTGCATTTTCTATGTTTTACATTCATTACTCATTCAAGGGTTATTGATATGAAAATATCTATCATATTGGTAATGTTTCAGGGGAATTAATTCATGTTTTTATTCTAGCAAACATCTATATATTATTGCGCAAAAGAGGCTTGTCATCACCACTGCATCCAAACCTCGATAAACCCACAGATTGGAGGTAAATCTGCATGTAGAGTGAAGTTAAATTATCTGCTAGCCTGTACTTTTTAAAAGCTTTTATATCATTTCATATGTTCAAGTAAGCAGCCTTTATATGTAGTTTATTGCAAAATTATAACAAATATAAAAAAGAAAACATTTATGAAATCAATTTCTGTTGATTGAAAATTCTATTTAACAAAGACATCATCAAATGTTGTCCCCAACTAACTGCTTCAATACATTAATTATATGAAAAAAATCTGAAATTTTTTCTTCAAGAAACTTAAACAAAACATGTGCCAAAGTCAAGTTGTTACATTTGGCACAGTGTTAAGTAGTAAAAAATAACAAATAACACGACATATTTTTTATGGCTGTTCTGATACGAGCACCAAAGGATAAAACAGCCATTGTCTCCTATGTTATTTACCTGCATACACAGGTGCCAAAACTCTTTAATACTTACTGGTCTGGGTTGCGGTCTTAATATTGGTATTTTGATTATTGACGTTTGGATCGATGATATTAAAGTAACAATAATGACCATTTTCTACAATTACTCTGAGGTACCAAGGGTAGAAGATAGGCCAAAGGTCAGGCTTTCCATAATCATTCTTAATAGTCCAGTACCATTTGTGGACTTGGCCCATGGATCTGTATTGTACCATTACACCATCCTGAGAGAGATCCAGACTTAAAAAAATATTTTATACCAAAAATAAAAGAAGACCTAGTCCCTTCACTGTATCCGGAAGTGTACAACGGGTATGTCCACAAATGGAAACCATTCGCAAATTCCTCCCACACACTCCCTTACTTAAATGCATATCTGTCTGAATGATCGCCGAGTTATTTAACGCTCACAGCTGCTCTTAGCAGTACATCGTCCCCGGTCGCGAATTTTTTTCCCCAAACAGGTTCTCAATTGTGTATAAATAGTCGCTCATGATTGGTCGGAAAAGTTACGTCATAACAATATAACCCTTCACTTCGAGGTTATCAAAATGTCTGCATCCATTCGTTGCAACGAAGATATACCCGTTCAAAAGTACCCGCAGCTTTTCGTAAATATATGTAGATGTGTTTGGAATTGGTTTAGACATAATGAGCACACTATTATTGTATTATCTACTTCGATCGAAGATTTCTGTGAAGGTATTTATCGATAACATCGCACAGTGAAAGTTTCGTACAGGGGTACATAACACATGCGATATAGGCCTATATGTATTATAACTGTGTACACAGTGCAGTGACGGAAATACATCATACTGTAGCATGGTGGGCTCATAATTGACGCACTTAAGGATTTGATCAACGATTTCTATCAAGGAAAAATCAAAATCACTCAACTGTATGTGTTTTTCATATGTGTGGTTCCTCAGAAATGTAATGATCTCAATATATTTATTGTTCTGTGCATATGCAACGTACAATTGAGCAGAACTTGACCACAAAATGTCTGCCGTGTCAAGTTCTTTCATACCCCTAAATTGACACATTCGTCGATAAGCTAACTGTAGTGAAGGCTTTAGTATACATCCATTGACTTTAGATGCTGTTTGCTATACTTTGAGCCTCTAAGCTTAGACAGATCAGGTCCCAGAGAGTAGTGTTGTCCATGATATTGAGGAAATGTTGGTTATTTTTAGGTTGCAAGATTTCCAAATGCCCAAAAACTGAACGTACAAAACCGGGGGGAAGGGTGTTAAAAGCTTAAAAATTCCACAATTTGGTCATCAAATAGCTGAAATGGATTCAAACTCATGAAATATGTAATTCTGCTTGACTGCAAAAAGTTTAAGTGGCCTGCTCTATCGTTGCTAGTAATAATTGAAGGTGCGTCAATTACGGGGGTGCGTCAATTATGAAGCCTTGACTATACACTAAACTGTTTTGCGTATATTCATTCAAGGCTGAACTCGCGTCGTGAAGTTGAGTTTGGTGTAGGCCTACCCATTCCACGAAACGAATTCCGATTTCAATAGAACGGCTGACGAATCTTGGATGGCGTAAACACGAAACCGATAGAATGTAGCGTATGTATCATAAGTAAGGTCAACATGTTATCCAAGCATTAAAAGTAAAAGTTAGGGCGTTTTCAGGGAAACCGCGTAACAAGACTTTATTAAGTGTCAGTGTGTAACTCAGTGTATGTCTTCGAACTATCAAGCGTTTGATGCTGACGTCACGAGCAATCTGATTGGCTGAAAACTCCGTAATTGAGAACCTGTTTGGGAAAAAAAATTCGCTCCCCGGTCACCTTACCAGCTGGTGGCGGACTGATAAACAACATGTATGGACATCCATGCATACGAGACATTACCAATATCATCAAATCATGAACACTCCCCCACCTCCTACCCCTATCAAAAACCCATGGGTAAAAAGAAAATACAAACTTCCAACACACACACACATGCAAAAATCCCAGGAAGATACCAGAGATTGTGCATATACGGGGTGATGTGAACTCAATACAAATAACCAGTAATAACACTTCAACAATTGCACTATTGACAGTAACTTTAAGTCATGTCCTTCAGCTCACATATAAGAAAACCTCCAACTGATCCCCCACCCCCCAACCACCACCATTAACTACCCTTCATTGTCTTGATAGTCATTAGACCAGGGTTGTCCAACCTTTTGCAGAGTAGGGCCACATGGAATGATTATGATGAAGGAGGGGCCGCATAAACCCTACGCTCGAGTTTTTCGATTTCTTGCCCGAAGCCTAAGGCAACAAAATGTGAGCACTGCGCGCGGAGCGCACTGATTTATTTTCCTTCCTGATAAAAAAGATGAATAAAGTCCAGCCCCCCCCCCCTCCGCTGAGAGTGTCACACACACTGACCTGTATCCAGTTTTTTGGACCCAGAAGGTTCGAATGATTGATTATATAGCTTCAAATTTTTATCAATACATCTGCTCATTAAAATTTCGCACCGTAGAGCATCTCTGGCGGGCCAGACACAACCCTGCGGCGGGCCGGACTGTGGCCCGAGGGCCGTAGGTTGGACAACCCTGCATTAGACACTGGTTAAGTCATGCATGTTTACAAGATAAGAACTTTCTTGAACCAAAATAAAATGACTTTAGCATCCTTGTCAAGCTTTATTTCAGATACTGATCTTTACAAGCACATCAAATGTTTAACATTTTGCCACTTGACATTCTCAATCCAAAAACCCAAATTCTGGGATAGGATGACCGTACCGTAGAGCATCTCTGGCGGGCCAGACACAACCCTGCGGCGGGCCGGACTGTGGCCCGCGGGCCGTAGGTTGGACAACCCTGCATTAGACACTGGTTAAGTCATGCATGTTTACAAGATAAGAACTTTCTTGAACCAAAGTAAAATGACTTTAGCATCCTTGTCAAGCTTTATTTCAGATACTGATCTTTACAAGCACATCAAATGTTTAACATTTTGCCACTTGACATTCTCAATCCAAAAACCCAAATTCTGGGATAGGATGAAAGTGATAGGAAACGTAACAGTACCTCTACATAACGAACGACGTTATCATATTAAGGTTATGGTAGCATTTATGGGAATGATGGAATTGCCAATGGAACTCCATCAGGGTTATGGCCGTGGGGTTAGTCAGGAAGATGAAATCAATGGTTGATATTTGCAATTTTGAAGAAATTTTGCCATAGCATATGAGGCTTAGGACAGTCACAGTGGGGTGTACAAAAGGGTTAGAAGGGAGGCGTATGGACAATGTCCCCCCCCCCAACCTCCATCATCGGTCTGGGGCCTTTTAACAACCACATCAGGGTAGAATGATAGCATTTATTGGCACTAAACGTCTAGATCTTATTCATAATCTTAATATGCCACAGAACCCTCTATTTGTCTTTGAAACTTATCTTCTGCTGGGGGTAAAGTTCCTTACCTACATGGGTGGTGTCCGCCTCAATATCCCTTTGAAATCCTGTCACTGAACAGTCTAGCCTGACATTATATATAGCTATGAAATGAACAATCTTCGTCAGTAAACAGACATACATGCCCTTCTCTCACAGTTGTTGCCGTGGTAAAGCTGATTAGAATAACCTGCAGTTTAGACATTTGTCGACACGTATTTCAGTGGTTTAAATGTTGCTCTGATCGTCGCTGCCGAATAGAAGGAAGAGGAACAGGAGTATCTGATAAATAAGCAACCGCATTGTTATATAAAGATGATAAAAGATCTGTCGTTACGATTAAGTCAAGTACATGTTAATATAAGCTTTCCATGTTTTCGAAGTCCTTAATTGTATACTGGTATTTTAGGAATTTACAATGGTAGACAGCAATTTGTGTCACGTGGACACTCCATAATTCTGCCGTAGGGAGAAGAAGCCATTACTTATTTACTTTCTTGCTTCCTTAAACTTACCTTCTCCTGGGGATAAATGAGTTGTACTAAATAATTATGCAACTGATGATATCGAACAAACTATGCTCTTGTCAGTACCTAGCGATTTAGTGTATGCTTTATAATAGCACATCTATACGTGTACATCTTTCATAGGTTTGAAAACAATATTATCAACTTTGACAATCAAATATCTATATACTTTGATCAAATCAGTGATCTACAACGGGAAAGCGTAAACATTTCCAAATAAGTAATTTTAATGGTCAATGGTATTCATCATGTACAAATGGAATTTACATGTTGTGGCATGTCTTTGTCAATGCTTAAGATATAGCCATATAGCATGCATCGAGTGATCAATCTATACTTCTTCATTGACAACTTAATAAGATGTTACGTACGAGATACTCGAAAGTATATGAGAGCCAAAGGTTAACAATAGGGCTTGTGGGACGGGTGACACCAGATGTACTTGACTGAGCAAAATTAGCGTTTCCTTAATGTTTGTAAGACTCAATACCTTGGCCTCTCTTACCTGAGTTCTCGTCTGAGTTAGATGTGCAAGTGTTAGTTTTGTTGCATTCGTGACGCTGCAGGTAGAAATCTGAAAATTGCGAAACTCATCTCATGCACTTAAACGGGATAAGATGAAGTCTTAGGTTATAAACGGATGTTTTCGAGATATATAGAAACAAGCACTATGTGACTAAACTGCCGCCATCTTGTAAATTGTCGTTATAAAGGTGTAAAGTACACTTTTTCTTTTATGAGAATATGGATATTTATGAGAATATGTGGAAAAGTGCCTATAAAGATGCTACGGAGAGACTTTCATAGCAAATATCGCAGTAATGCTTAGGTGCACTGAGTATGAAGTAAAACATTTAATATAAATATCAGGAAGTCGTGGAGTGTGTTAATGCATTTACCAAAATATCTTTGGATGAACTGGAAGATGCGAAGAGCAGGCGTGTAGGCTTGACAAGTATTGGGCAAAATTTCTCCCATTCTTAGCTCAACGTCACAGCCAAAAGAAAACTTACAAGTGCCATATGATAGAAGGTTCCACGGAATGTGTATGGATCATTTAATTACAGCAAAGTTGGATGAATTACCTAAATTGTCAAATTTAGTAAAGGAACTAGTCTCCAAAGTACGGAATTTCTTTTACGATAGTGAGAATTTGAAAATAAAAAAGTTTGAGAAGAGAAGTTGTGTTATAAATGTTATTAATTAACTGATATCGACAAGTTTTGGTATTGGTTATTCACCATCTCAGTGTATGTTACTAATTTCTTATGTTCAGTGTGAATACAGAGGTCCAGACATTCTCCTTATTTCTTTCTTCCTTTCCTGCATTAAAGTGTGTTCTGTTTTGCTAAGGCCCAATGTTTCCCTAATCAACTCTATATGTATATTGCATATTGCTGTGGCCCCCAAAAACCCCAGATAAATGAAATGAATGCAAGAAATGGACTTGACTGTGGGTGGAAATGCAGTTAATGTTCTAATGCTGTGGCTTACTTTAAATTTGTCTCTTAAATGAAAACGTTCATTTCATTTTCAATTAACACATAAATATGGCAGTTTTAACAGTGCCATCAGGATTAAAATATCTAACCTTAATATTGCCGAAATGGTTTAACGTGACGAGATGTAACAAGTGGCTATTTCATCTGTTTTCAAAATATTGTTTTATCGCAAGATTATAAAGAAATCAACAACACAACATTTTGCATAAAATTGTTGAAATGGCGAGATAAACCGTTCATATAGTGTCATTTGAACCTCTTACTTTCCTTCAAAAATTGTTGAATTTGCCAACGTGGAAAGATGTCAACAGTTTAAATATTTTGCAGAATATTGTTGATATAACGAGCTGTTATAGCCTAAGTTATTAATTCAATATTTTTCAGACAATTGTTTTAGTGTAAAGAAATTCTTAATATCTTCATGGTACTTTAAAGCTGCAAAAAAGTTCAACAGAGTGCAAAGGTGTAGAAACAGGAAGTAAAAAGGTGAGAGGAATTGAAATACCACCACCCCCCCCCCCCATATATAGGCTTGGATCACTCCTAAGTACGATGAATAAGCAAACATGGGTTTTCTTTTGAGTTTAACTTACTTGCTTAATCACACTAGTTCAAGTTCAAATATGTCTTTCAATTCAAGCCGTGGTTAACTGAATCAACACAGAACAACAATGAAAGACTGCCACATTCATTTGGCGTCATACAGATCAAGCCCTATTTAAATTCTTAATATGGTGCATGACACCTGAACTTGTCACCTCACAAAATGTCAATAACTAAATACTCGGCAAAGATACAGGCTAAAATAACTTTTTAATGTCGGGTTTTCAAATGCTTGTAGCCAAATAAGTTTGCGAGTGTTGACATTTTATAAACTGGAAATAAACTGCAATCAGTAAAGATGACAGTATTAGGAATAATACCCCGTAACTTGTGGTCGCTTTAAGCAACTTCGTGGTCGCTCAGCTTAACTACTGATTATTATAGCTTTATCTACCAGGACGTAGTGTAAATGTTGAATTTAACCCGACAGTGCACCACCATACAACAATGGTGAAGCAGCAGTGGTGTCAAAGCCTTTATAAGTTAGTTCCTCTTTCGTTATGTGATGATTACCACGCAGCTACCACATACACATTTGGAAGGAAACATTAAAATAACAACCGTATAGAACCGTGTTTTGTCAGAATGCAATTCACTCCGTGCACACGAACTGGTGGTTTAGTACTAGTGGAAACGATGCTCATTTTGTGTTACTTTGTTATTTTAGGTTCCATGCAGGCAGTTAATCGAGTAACTGCTATCCAGGATGACTGCCCGCTCTCAGGTAAGGTGTATTTGATACAGCATTCTCTGATTTTTAAAACCTGTGGCTCAACCACTATTTATTGTGGAACGGTATCGGGTAATCTAGTTGTAAATTGTCATATCTATGTCATCTGTTAACATGCAACCGTCTGTCAATTTTCAATATTACTTCTCACGTGAATGCTTTGCCATGAATCCAGATAGTGATATAACTCTTATTAATTTAATTTTTCAACCTATAGTAGTAAAGAGATCCATGTATATGTTTTTCTTCAAGATTTTTGAAACCACGGGTAGCACATATATTGGTCTACAAATTCCACGTCTAGTTTGGACCCATTCTTTTAGATATAGGTATCATTTTGGCTACCTTACACCTTGATGGGAAAACGTCTAAAGTTGCGCACCTTTTCAACATGTTAAAAGCGTTGATTTCATCAGTACTGTATCTTTTGAAATATCAAGATGGGGTAGATCGTTAATGATATTCTTGTGATAATTTAGGAATATTAAATGAAATCCATTGAGATATTTCACAATACATGTTGCTTTAACGTTTCCATAGTTGTTTTTTCTTGGGAATGCTGGCTTGTCGCAAAAGTGAAAAGTATTATTTTGCGATATCATTAAGAATTGATGTACCTGTTAAGGTAAATGTAGCCGAAGAATGTGACGTATTTCGCATAGATTGTTCATTTCTCAAAACTTGCCAGATAGCTTTTGTAATTCTATTAATTCTTAAGATTTCATGTTTAAAACAGGTCTGTTTGGCAAGTCGACTGTGTTTCAGTGTTTACGATTGTCATATGCAATGGTCATACTGTATGGGTGGAATAATTCGAATATTTTTTTAACATTGAAAACAAGGAACAAGTCTTAAGATATTACTCTTAAATGCTGATATATTATATTGCAATTTAGGTTTTGGAAATGTTTCCTGACTTAAAGCTTGTCATACAGCATAAAACTTGACAATTTTGCAGATAATACCAACACTGTATCATCTTATTTTATCAATAAACTGTTTTGTTATTACGGTATCGTGTATACCGATATATCATACTTTGCCCTCAGTGTGAGTTTTCATGTTGTGGCGGGGAATGAATAGGCTACTCATAAAATCCTGATGGGTATCCATATATCTGATCCACTTCTGATTCGCATCATAATGGTACTCTGTGTAGTTTTGCAAATGAAAGCTCTATATCACCTCTCCACGTACAAATGGTAGAACATTTCCATGACTGACATAAAAAAGGTTTCTTTAATAAGATAAAACTTATTCCGAAAGCATATGTACTATAGCTTGATAGCAACGGAGCTTAGAAAAACACTTAATCAGTGTGAGATTTAACGTGACTAATGTAGCTGTGTCAAATGTAAATATTACTTACAATCATTAAAGTGTATGATGTTGATCTCACATACTGGAATTTCCCTCACGGACTTCCTGATATGGAAAACGTGTTCTATAAAAGTCAGTATTGCCTACTTTATGGTCTATTGGGTTGGTAGTTCCTTCTTAATTGTACAATGTTGATTAATTGTACTTTTTTCAATGTGGGTGTTTTCCGCATCACACTTTGTCTTCTTTTCTTACCTCTGATTTCCTCTTGAACCAGTATAGTACAGTACAATATAATACAGTATAGCATTGTACAGTATAGTACAATATAGCCTATATAGAGCAATACAGTATAGTATAGTACAGTATAGTATAGTATAGTATAGTATAGTATAGTACAGTACAGTACAGTACAGTATAGTATAGTATAGTATAGTATAGTAATCGTACTCGCGCTTAGAACAAGGGAAGTAGTGCATTTGCTCGTATAGTCCTATTGTTGTTCTCGTGCTACAACACAAGTCTGTATGTATATTCTTCGACATGTTCTCAAGTATATGTCCTAACTATATTCATGTGTAAAAGTAAGAGTAAGAGAGGGCCTGACGTTTCGATCCTAGCAGGATCGAAACGTCAGGCCCTCTCATACTTTTACACAGGCTCTTCGTAGATAAACAGTTTGCTAATAGTTTTGTTTTATTTACCATGTGAATCGATATCTCGACAGACATTCCAGTTTGTGGACCAACAGGTGTCTGTGATTGCTCTTATGGCAGGATAGCTGATTGCAGTGGTAAAGGTTTGGCTGCCTTGCCAAGAAACCTGTCATCGGACTTAATGTCCTTGTAAGTGTGAGCAATGTAGTCTGTGACCAGTTCGTTCGACCAGTTCGTTCGCCCATTGTTGTACGTTGGCTTCACTTGTGATTTTTGGAGGTGTACTATGATGATTTCGCCAAGGAACACGTCGAATAAAATATATCATAATTGTGTCCGCCACAGCTTTACCTAAGTCAGTCACGGGGGCGTTGTTCAAATCCCGATGAGCGCTTGAATAAGAATTGTCTCATAATAATTGCCTTCATTGCCAGCATTTCAATTTATACGTATTTGATTCAACTTATGCTACGATTAATTAAACTGTTTAAATAGCTTGAGTTACGTTATATCAATCGAGAGGAGAAGAAGAGGAAAACTCAACAAACAATCAACTGGAACTTTCGTCGTTGATTATTGAGTGATCGATATTGGACTTTTGTAGGCAGCCGCACCGT
The DNA here is from genome assembly GCF_037975245.1 of Apostichopus japonicus. Classification (NCBI taxonomy): domain Eukaryota; kingdom Metazoa; phylum Echinodermata; class Holothuroidea; order Aspidochirotida; family Stichopodidae; genus Apostichopus; species Apostichopus japonicus. The sequence continues at coordinate 3,644,072 of NC_092562.1, forward strand.
CTATTTCTATAGTGACATTTGTAGGCAGCCTAACTATTTCTAGTGACGTTTGTAGGCAGCCTAACTCTCTATTTCTATAGTGAAGTTTGTAGGCAGCCTAACTAACTATTTCTAGTGACGTTTGTAGGCAGCCTAACTAACTATTTCTATAGTGAAGCTTGTAGGCAGCCTAACTAACTATTTCTAGTGACGTTTGTAGGCAGCCAACTATTTCTATGGTGACGTTCATAGGCAGCCTAACTATTTATATTGAAGTTTGTAGGCAGCCTAACTAACTATTTCTAGAGACGTTTGTAGGCAGCCTAACTAACTATTTCTATAGTGAAGCTTGTGGGCTGCCTAACTAACTATTTCTAGCGACGTTTGTAGGCAGTCTAACTATTTCTAGTGACGTTTGTATGCATCCTAACTTTCTATTTCTAGGGAAGTTTGTTTGTTCTGATAACAATTGCTGAACGCAGTTTTTGTCAAGAAGTACACGATCACTGAATGATATGTAGAAACTTCAAAATCCTGCTAAAACTCTCACAGGCTCAAGCAGAATTAATCTGGCAGAAGTGAACGTTAATCTATGTCTTACTTCACTCATTTAAAGTGGCTTAAATGGCGTCTTTGTTCTTTTACTCACGAGTTGATGCATTTTCCTTTCCGCGCAGAGACCTTTCATCGAATGCAATTGAATGTATACCCATCAACTTTTTCGAACGATTTACCAAACTGAGAAAATTGTAAGTTCTTTCTTTCTTATATTTAGTTTCCAGCAGCATGAATGATACAGTTTCTGGCCACACATAGCTTGTGTAGCAATGTACAATGCAGCCACTAGCTTACACTCCATGTATCACGAATTACAAATCAAATTCTTTAATTTGTATAGATTAATTTAATATTTAAGAAAAATACTGTTAAGTTTCCTTCTATGCATGATA